>NC_060147.1:6103606-6403621 GCF_021461385.2 Schistocerca piceifrons
CTACTCCGAATTTTTCTTTTGTTTCCTGTACTGCTTGCTCAATATACAGATTGAATAGCATCGGGGAGAGACTGCAACCCTGCCTCACCCCCTTCCCAACCACTGCTTCCCTTTCATGCCCCTCGACTCTTATAACTGCCATCTAGGTTCTGTACAAATTGTAAATAGCCTTTCGCTCCCTGTATTTTACGCCTGCCACCTTCAGAATTTGAAAGAGAGTATTCCAGTCAACATTGTCAAAAGCTTTCTCTAAATCTACAATTGCCAGAAACGTAGGTTTGCTTTTACTTAATCTTTCTTCTATGATAAGTCGTAAGGTCAGTATTGCCTCACGTGTTCCAACATTTCTACGGAATCCGAACTGATCTTCCCCGACGTCGGGTTCTACCAGTTTTTCCATTCGTCTGTAAAGAATTTGCGTTAGTATTTTGCAGCCGTGACTTATTAAACTGATAGTTCGGTAATTTTCACATCTGTCAACACCTGCTTTCTTTGGGATTGGAATTATTATATTCTTCTTGAAGTCTGAGGGTATTTCGCCTGTCTCATACATCTTGCTCACCAGATGGTAGAGTTTTGTCAGGACTGGCTCTCCCAAGGCCGTCAGTAGTTCTAATGGAATGTTGTTTACTCCCGCGGCCTTGTTTCGACTCACGTCTTTCAGTGCTCTGTCAAACTCTTCACGCAGTATCATATCTCCCATTTCACCTTCATCTACATCCTCTTCCATTTCCATAATATTGTCCTCAAGTACATCGCCCTTGTATAGACCGTCTATATACTCCTACCATCTTTCTGCTTTCCCTTCTTTCGTTAGAACTGGGTTTCCAACTGAGCTCTTGATATTCAAACAAGTGGTTCTCCTCTCTCCAAAGGTCTCTTTAATTTTCCTGCAGGCAGTATCTTACCCCTAGTGACATAAGCTCCTACATCCTTTCATTTATCGTCTAGCCATCCCTGCTTAGCCATTTTGCACTTCCTGTCGATCTCATTCTTGAGACGTTGGTATTCCTTTTTGCCTGCTCCATGTACTGCATTTTTATATTATCTCCTTTCATCAGTTAAATTCAATATTTCTTCTGTTACGCAAGGATTTCTACTAGCCGTTGTCTTTTTACCTACTTGATCCCCTGCTGCCTTCACTACTTCATCCCTCAGAGCTACCCATTCTTCTTCTACTGTATTTCTTTCCCTCATTTCTGTCAATTGTTCCCTTATGCTCTCCCTGAAACTCTGTATAACCTCTGGTTTAGTCAGTTTATCCAGGTCCCATCTCCTTAAATTCCCACCTTTTTGCAGTTTCTTCAGTTTTAATCTACAGTTCATAACCAATAGATTGTGGGCAGAGTCGACACCTGCCCCTGGAAATGTCTTACAATTTAAAAGCTGGTTCCTAAATCTCTGTCTTACCATTATATAATCTATCTGATACCTTCCTAGTATCTCCATGATTCCTCCATGTATACAACCTTCTTTTATGATTCTTGAACGAAGTGGTAGTTATGATTAAGTTATGCTCTGTGCATAATTCTACCAGACGGCTTCCTCTTTCATTTCTTACCCCCAATCCATATTCACCTACTACTTTTCCTTCTCTCCCTTTTCCTACTGTCGAATTCTAGTCACCCATGACTATTAAATTTTCGTCTCCCTTCACTACCTGAATAAATTCTTTTATTTCGTCATACATTTCATCAATTTCTTCATCATCTGCAGAGCTAGTTGGCATATAAACTTGTACTACTGGAGTAGGCGTGGGCTTCGTATCTATCTTGGCCACAATAATGCGTTCACTATGCTGTTTGTAGTAGCTTACCCGCACTCCTATTTTTTGTTCATTATTAAACCTACTCCTGCATTACCCCTATTTGATTTTGTATTTATAACCCTGTATTCACCTGGTAGGGTATATTCTGAGGCATCAACAAGGGATCACCAATTTAGTATTGGTGGGCAGCGGGGGGGGGGGGGGGGGAGGGGGGGGGGCGGTAAAAATCGGAGACGGAGACCAGGAGATGAATACACTATTCAGATGGATGTAGGTTGTAGTAGGTACTGGTAGATGAAGAAGCTTGAACAGGATAGAGTAGCATGGAGAGCTTCATCAAACCAGTCTCTGGACTGAACGCCACAGCAACAACAGGTGATCCGATGAAAAAACAAGTAGAATGAGCTTTGTTCTCCGTGCAACACACATATGTGGAAATTAATCCTCCTCCGGCTATGATGATTGCGACTTTCTGTAGTTTCTTGTACGTTACCGACAGCGAATGGTGACGAGATCTGTTCGGAGGGCAGCGGTGTCCAAACACCCGTTCGGCTATCCAGAGACAGGGTTTCCGTAGTCTCGCTAAATCTATTGCAGCGAATTTCCTTCCCTGTACTTGGCCTACGATAGCTTCATCTCTTCCCCTGCCGACTCAAATTGGGCGTGAAAACTCACTTCCATTAGCCACCGCTGTGGTGTTTTCAAATAATGTGCTTCAATTTAAAATTAATCTGAAACAGTGACACATTTACTAATATTCCTCTTAAAATAGCTTATGGCACACATCAACTCAAACTGGTGTCCCCAAAATTTGAGTCGCACTTTGCCCTCTGGTTCAGTGCTGGATGCTCACTTTGTGTTTCATTCTGTTGTTGCAGGTGAGTCTCGACTGGACATCCGACTCTTCGCTCCCTTCCAGTTTGTCGTCTGAGGTAAGGAAAGCCACGCGGGACCAATTGTATATTACAGCACTAAGGATGGTCACTAAGTGACCCAAAATCGATTTTTCTGACAATAAAACAACAAAATACGGCCAATTCTGATTTTCCTTCCAATTCTATTCACTATGCGAATTGTCACTGGAGCCGTGACATCAATCGCAACACATTGGCCACCAATTCTGCGGACCTACGTCGGAAGAATGCTCTTCTCCGGGAATAACCGACAACGACCATCTCCCTGTACACTGCGACACGCCTCACCTGGAAGTGAACAGACTTGTGTCTAGACAGCCAACAATGGTAACAACAAGGAATTGCAAAGTATAAACTTTAATGCAATAAAGAGGTGGAGGGAAGGAGCGCCCTGAGGATTTTCGGGCGCTCCCCTGCATCACCGAGAGGCCGCCCGGATACGAACCACGGCGTAAAATGCGGTCATGCCTTAACAGAGTACGCACAAGTCACGTAAGGTGTGCAGAGACTCTTTACAAACGGGAAGAATCACCAACTGCCGACAGACAGACCGTCCGAGGGTGCGACGGAAGAGCACACAGTGGCAGGTTCAGTGGTTTTATGTCGGCAGCAGACGCCCCACAAGGTTTTATACGTAATCTCGATGTTTGTATTTAACTGGGACCGTATATATAATCTTGATATTTGTATTTAATTCTATTGCCCATTATCCGTATGTTTTGTACTTCTTATACAGCATATTTTATTGTGCTTTTTTTGTATATCTTTGTTTACCAGTGGATTCGTGATTTCCTGTCAGGAAGATCGCAGTAATACACGGCAAATCATCGAGTAGAACAGAAGTGATATCAGGTGATCCCCAGGGAAGCGTCCTGGGACCTCTGCTGTTCCTGATCTATACAAATGACCTGGGTGTATGGTGTGGAAGGTGGCAGTTGACGCTAAATAACGAAAAGTGTGAGGTGATCCACACGACACCCAAAAGAAATCCGTTAGAATTCGATTACTCGATAAATAGTACAATTCTCGAGGCTGTCAATTCAACTAAGTACCTGGGTGTTAAAATTACGAACAACTTCAGTTGGAAAGACCACATAGATAATATTGTGGGGAAGGTGAGCCAAAGGTTGCGTTTCATTGGCAGGACACTTAGAAAATGCAACAAGTCCACTAAAGAGACAGCTTACACTACACTCGTTCGTCCTCTGTTAGAATATTGCTGCGCGGTGTGGGATCCTTACCAGGTGGGATTGACGGAGGACATCGAAAGGGTGCAAAAAAGGGCAGCTCGTTTTGTATTATCACGTAATAGGGGAGAGAGTGTGGCAGATATGATACGCGAGTGGGGATGGAAGTCATTAAAGGAAAGACGTTTTTCGTCGCGGCGAGATCTATTTACGAAATTTCAGCCACCAACTTTCTCTTCCGAATGCGAATATATTTTGTTGAGCCCAGCCTACATAGGTAGGAATGATCATCAAAATAAAATAAGAGAAATCAGAGCTCGAACAGAAAGGTTTATGTGTTCGTTTTTCCCGCGCGCTGTTCGGGAGTGGAATGGTAGAGAGATAGTATGATTGTGGTTCGATGAACCCTCTGCCAAGCACTTAAATGTGAATTGCAGAGTAATCATGTAGATGTAGATGTAGAAACATTTGTAAGAAGCATAAAACGATGTGCATTGCCACACGCTAAATAAGTAGCGGAACTATACTCTGTCCATCATGAGAAAGAACAAAAACAAACGCGGTGATCGGTCCGGAGCCGCAGGCCGGGATCCGGGGGGGGACAAACCGGGCTATGTGCCCCGGGCGGCAACTTCAGGGGGCCTCATATTGTTTGTTCCACAAAGCGCCTACCATCCAGCGCACGTTGCTCTCTCGATTATTCGTATGATTTTGACACGCCTTGGTGGTGCTTTTTGAACATTTCTGAACATATTCGAAGTTGATTTCTGAACGAACCGTAAGTTGATTTTTGAATGTGCGCATACTGTACGTGATCTCTGTGCCAGGGGAATCCCCGTCGCATCAGAAAGTAACAAAACTTTCCCGCAGGCAAACGGGACGGGGCTATGCGAGCTGTGACGAATAAAGCCGAACAGCTGAATGCCAATCGCTGTTTGTTTACGTTGTTGCCTGCGTGTGCGAATGACCACCGTTGTTACAATTATTAGCGGAATGCATCGACGCAGATTACCAGGGTGGAAGTAAACGATTAACAGCAGTAACATGTAAGAAAGATTACCGTACATATTACATTCTTGCTGCATCCGAGAAGATGACAGCAAATTTTTGCCAGATCGCTACACTACTAGTTGTACATTACCCGGTTAGCAGTCGCTCCGAGTTCTGTTCTAGGAACAGCGCGGAAAACGCGTTGTACGAACACGTAAAAATGCCTAACTGGAGAGTAAACGCGGAATAATTGAACCTGTGATACTGGCAGTGTCAGTGAAGTTAACCGGGGAATAAGTTTTGACAATGGCCCGAATAGTTATAGAATTGAGAAGATTATTTGTTAGAACGAGGAAGGAGAAGAAACGGAGACGTCGCACAAATCATATGGAAGAATCTGACGATTCCACATTTGTATAAAAATTTCGTACTATTACGTTTCCATCTCGCGCTTGAGGAACTAGACAGTATGACTCGCTTATTTGGCGTGTGTCACAACTGCAGCAAGATTAGAAAGGCCTATTTCGTTTTATCTAGTAGACAGTGACAAAACAGACGTAATCAAATCGAAAAACCACACCAGTCTTGGATACTGTTCGCATTAATAGCTTTTTCAGTATTACACAACGACATTTTGACTTTTCGTGTAGCAAAATGTTTGACGAACTTTGAGGTAGTAGGCTGTTTCGCAGAAAGGAAAGCACCCGTGTAAAGCTGTACCAGTATCAGACAGGAAAAATGTTGGGACCTAAGGACTCTCTTACTTGTCTCTTGTCCTTACTGACTAGAATCTGAGTAAGGATGGGAACCGAAGGAATTTTTCTGTTCTAGATAGCTACCCTCCTGTGTCACACAGCGATTTATAGCAAAAGTGAAACAGTCAGTCTTTAATTCATGTTTTGTTCGAAAAATTAATGGTTTCTAACGTGAAACAGAGGGATGATGTAATAAAAATAAGCAAGATGACACAGATTTATCATATATCGCTAGGAGACACAATTTCCTCAACAAAAAGGTAAAAAAAGGAACGCAAAACAAAAATGTATCAAACATCGCTTCAATACCTAGCCGAACATATATAAAACATGATTCTGATATTTATAAACAACTACCATGTTTATCAATAATATCAGAAAACTCTTGCCTTTGTTCATGATTCAGAACATTCTACTGAGTACAAAATAATAACAGTAATTATATACATATCTTGTGTTTGTGTGAGTGTGTGTGTGTGTGTGTAAATGTAAATTTTACTTGCATTGAAAGTAGACTACTGGCCATTAAAATTGCTACACCACGAAAATGACGTGCTACAGACGCGAAATTTAACCGACAGGAAGAAGCTGCTGTGATATGCAAATGATTAGCTTTTCAGAGCATTCACACAAGGTTGGCGCTGGTGGCGACACCTACAACGTGCTGACATGAGGAAAGTTTCCGACCGATTTCTCATACACAAACAGCAGTTGACCGCCATTGCCTGGTAAAACGTTGTTGTGATGCCTCGTGTCAGGGGGAGAAATGCGTACCATCACATTTCCGACTTTGATAAAGGTCGAATTGTAGCCTATCGCGATTGCGGTTTATCGTATCGCGACATTGCTGCTCGCGTTGGTCGATATTCAATGACTGTTAGCAGAATATGGAATCGGTGGGTTCAGGAGGGCAATACGTAACGCCGTGCTGGATCCCAACGGCCTCGTATCACTAGCAGTCGAGATGACAGGCATCTTATCCGCATGGCTGTAACGGATCGTGCAGCCACGTCTCGATCCCTGAGTCAACAGATGGAGACGTTTGCAAGACAACAACAGTTCGACGACGTTTGCAGCAGCATCGACTATCAGCTCGGAGACCGTGGCTGCGGTTACCCTTGACACTGCATCACAGACAGGAGCGCCTGCGATGGTGTACTCAACGACGAACCTGGCTGCACGAATGGCAAAATGTCATTTTTTCGGATGAATCCAGGTTCTGTTTACAGTATCATGATGATCGCATCGGTGTTTGGCGACATCGCGGTGAACGCACATTGGAAGCGTGTATTCGTCATCACCATACTGGCGTATCACCCGGCGTTATGGTGTGGGGTGCCATTGTTTACACGTCTGGGTCACCTTTTGTTCGCATTGACGGCACTTTGAACAGTGGACGTTATATTTCAGATGTGTTACGACCCGTGGCTCTACCCTCCATTCGATCCCTGTGAAACCCTACATTTCAGCAGGATAATGCGCGACCGCATGTTGCAGGTCCTGTACTGGCCTTTCTGGATACAGAAAATGTTCGACTGCTGCCCTGGCCAGCACATTCTCCAGATCTCTCACCAATTGTCTTGTCAATGGTGGCCGAGCAACTGGCTCGTCACAATAGGCCAGTCACTACTCTTGATGAACTGTGGTATCGTGTTGAAGCTGCATGGGCAGCTGTACCTGTACACGCCATCCAAGCTCTGTTTGACTCAATGCCCAGGCGTGTCAAGGCCGTTATTACGGCCAGAGGTGGTTGTTCTGGGTACTGATTTGTCAGGATCTATGCACCCAAATTGTGTGAAAATGTAATGACAAGTCAGTTCTAGTATACTATATATCTGTCCAATGAATATCCGTTTATCATCTGTATTTCTTCTTGGTGTAGCAATTTTTATGGCCAGTAGTGTATTTGCTTTGATTACATAAAAGCGCAGAAGTCACCCGATCAACTACTTTTTATTACCATTTATGTTCTTTAAGGATGTAAAATTACGCAATGCACTAACACTGAATCATGTGCAGTCCTAATTATGTGCAAAACGAACAAGCAAACTGAGAAAAATCCAAAGAGAAGTTGTCGACTTCCGATTTTTCTCTCACACGTTGATGTATGTTTCTTACGCTACCAATGCTACCAGTACTACTGGTAATTCTACCATTTACTGCGTCGTTTATGTAGTGTACCAGAACTGCGGAACAGCAGTTTTGATGGTGCGCAACTCCAAAGAAAGCCGACGCCTCGAGCAGCTTGACTGGAGGCTGCTCAGCGCCCATTTGCACGTTACTCAGGTTTGGAACAGGACGCCTGTTAAAGCGAACGCGAACAGCCCCGTGTGGTCAGGTGAGCTCAAAGCACTGCGACATCCTGGCGCCGACCGCTGCTACGATGCCTCCTATTAGATAATTAGACTGTTGATATTTTAAATACACTCCTGGAAATGGAAAAAAGAACACATTGACACCGGTGTGTCAGACCCACCATACTTGCGCCGGACACTGCGAGAGGGCTGTACAAGCAATGATCACACGCACGGCACAGCGGACACACCAGGAACCGCGGTGTTGGCCGTCGAATGGCGCTAGCTGAGCAGCATTTGTGCACCGCCGCCGTCAGTGTCAGCCAGTTTGCCGTGGCATACGGAGCTCCATCGCAGTCTTTAACACTGGTAGCATGCCGCGACAGCGTGGAGGTGAACCGTATGTGCAGTTGACGGACTTTGAGCGAGGGCGCATAGTGGGCATGCGGGAGGCTGGGTGGACGTACCGCCGAATTGCTCAACACGTGGGGCGTGAGGTCTCCACAGTACATCGATGTTGTCGCCAGTGGTCGGCGGAAGGTGCACGTGCCCGTCGACCTGGGACCGGACCGCAGCGACGCACGGATGCACGCCAAGACCGTAGGATCCTATGCAGTGCCGTAGGGGACCGCACCGCCACTTCCCAGCAAATTAGGGACACTGTTGCTCCTGGGGTATCGGCGAGGACCATTCGTAACCGTCTCCATGAAGCTGGGCTACGGTCCCGCACACCGTTAGGCCGTCTTCCACTCACGCCCCAACATCGTGCAGCCCGCCTCCAGTGGTGTCGCGACAGGCGTGAATGGAGGGACGAATGAAGACGTGTCGTCTTCAGCGATGAGAGTCGCTTCTGGCTTGGTGCCAATGATGGTCGTATGCGTGTTTGGCGCCGTGCAGGTGAGCGCCACAATCAGGACTGCATACGACCGAGGCACACAGGGCCAACACCCGGCATCATGGTGTGGGGAGCGATCTCCTACACTGGCCGTACACCACTGGTGATCGTCGAGGGGACACTGAATAGTGCACGGTACATCCAAACCGTCACCGAACCCATCGTTCTACCATTCCTAGACCGGCAAGGGAACTTGCTGTTCCAACAGGACAATGCACGTCCGCATGTATCCCGTGCCACCCAACGTGCTCTAGAAGGTGTAAGTCAACTACCCTGGCCAGCAAGATCTCCGGATCTGTCCCCCATTGAGCATGTTTGGGACTGGATGAAGCGTCGTCTCACGCGGTCTGCACGTCCAGCACGAACGCTGGTCCAACTGAGGCGCCAGGTGGAAATGGCATGGCAAGCCGTTCCACAGGACTACATCCAGCATCTCTACGATCGTCTCCATGGGAGAATAGCAGCCTGCATTGCTGCGAAAGGTGGATATACACTGTACTAGTGCCGACATTGTGCATGCTCTGTTGCCTGTGTCTATGTGCCTGTGGTTCTGTCAGTGTGATCATGTGATGTATCTGACCCCAGGAATGTGTCAATAAAGTTTCCCCTTCCTGGGACAATGAATTCACGGTGTTCTTATTTCAATTTCCAGGAGTGTATATTGAGAATCCGATGTAACAATATTTAAAAAATATTAATACCGACTCTCGATATGTCGAGAAGAAGTATCGATTTATCGAAGAACCGCCTATAAAATTATCCGATGCGTATTGCAGGTATACTACCGGTTTTAGAGCTGCATATTTAAGTCTAGATTTGTTACTAGCTATTCTGTACATCAACAAGCTAGCAGCCTGCCAATCCCCTTTAGAGCAAGAATTGGAATGAAAACGGTGGACGTTCACGCTTGGCGACAACCACTTTGCTAACAATAGAAAGGTGTGCGATGGGTCCGTCGTTCGGTTTCCTCACATATCGGACTTGTCCAGAACACTTCACAGCCCTGTTTTTCTTTCACTTCTGCAAACGCCAGCACCTAGCAGATGTAGTGTGATAATTGTGCGGTGAAGCTAAACGTTGCAGTTTGTGCTGGTACCGCCGAGCGTCGATTACGTCAGCATTTCCCCCTCCCACGTCTCCGCCCACGGCAAGGCCCAGTCTTGTCGTTTAGATTTTTGTTCCCCTCATTTTCTGCAACTGTTCTTGAAGAATGCCGATAAGAAGAACTAAACGTGAACAGTCAGCAGTATCAGATATGCACGTTTGGTGCATAGATGTACGGATTAGGCGCATCGCGTAATAGGGGCTTCACCAACACCGACTCAAAGGAAGGCCTCGCCGCTTGTTGGTGACGTCACGTCAGCTAGGCACGGCGAACGCCAGGTCTGTTGCAGGCATACTCATAATGGCGGTGTCTCCCTCTCTGACACACGAAAATGTGAAATTATTGCCGGTAGTCGACCTACACACATTGTTCTGAGAGATTTCTGTAATTTTGCAATTCATTACACTTCTTAACAAATAGTGTACTCCTGAACTTAAATTTCCACCTGTTTTAAGGATTGACATACAAACACAACTCCACGATCCAGCAGCAACAGAATTCGTGCTTCTTTATCTTATTTGTAAATCTGAGGAAGTTAACGTTTGTACTGGGTTGCTTTTACAAGAAACTGTGAACATATTGGTGCTCTTCTTTAGGTATCTTGGTCGACTATGGGGTGAGGAGCACTGAATGTTAATGAAACATCTTGCGATTGTACACGTTGGGGGAGGGGGTGGGGGACAGAAGAAGAGGCAAAAGAGAGATACTTGTTTTATGAAATAAATTTTTTTATCTTATAAAGTTTCTCCTTTCAGTTGCGAGAGGGGAATATTTATCTTTTCTAATGTGCATGTTTAAAACAGTTTAAGCTCAGCAGTATTTTCGATGTATGAAGCTATTTGTTTGGCTGTTTAGAATTCCTTTCGTTGAAAACGACTGTAATGTAATGACTGGCAAGAGTTGGACATTTACACATGTAAATTAGTTCACATTTCCAGAGTCAGCTAGCTGACTGGCAAGAGTTGGACATTTACACATGTAAATTAGTTCACATTTCCAGTCACAATGTAAAACGAAAATAAATAAAAGAAACGAGTTCATTGTAAGGGGGTTGGGATAAGTTTCGATAACAAAATGGATCAAGTAACTATAGTTACTTGAATTTAAAATTTCCGAAGCTTGCAATGCGGCAAAGCATCTTCTCATATTGACCTACGTTTGTTTCGACAGTATTCAGTAATACAGAACTATGATCTTCATTTCTAGCTGTACGATAGTAAGAAAATCCTTCATCTAAATAAAACTGCAGAATCCAAAAGAATACCAAACATTATGTCCAAAACTAAGAGATTTATAGTGATAAGCACGCCCAGGCGTTTCTGCCTGTAACAGACCTGGCGTTCGCCGTGCCTAGCTGACGTGACGTCACGAACAAGCGCCGAGGCCTTCCTTTGAGTTAAAATGGTTCAAATGGCTCTGAGCACTATGGGACCCAACTGCTGTGGTCATCAGCCCCCTAGAACTTAGAACTACTTAAACCTAACTAACCTAAGAACATCACACACGTCCATGCCCGAGGCAGGATTCGAACCTGCCACCGTAGCGGTCGCACGGTTCCGAACTGCGCGCCTAGAACCGCGAGACCAGCGCGGCCGGCTCCTTTGAGTCGGTGTTGGCTTCATCGATCACACGTTGGCTCTTGTGTTTCGCCCGTTGTTGTTGTGTACTGTGCATGCGATCCTGGTGTATCCTGCGTAGACGCTGTACTAGATTGACGTGAACCAGTCTGCAGTATCAGATATGCACGCTTGGAGGGCTGGTGCATAGATGTACGGTTTGGGCGCATCGCGTAATAGGGGCTTGATCGAACCGTGCGGGAACCGCAGCTCTGCAGAGGGAGCCACGACGGGAATGGCTGGGGAGGTGCCAGCGGCGGCGGCGGCTGCGGCGGCAAAGGTCAGCCAAGGGGGTCAGCGCGCCTCTTCTGTCTGCGCCGCGGTCACACAGCAGGGAAAGCAGGGGCGGGCCCTATGATTTGTACCAAGTCGAGCGTTGCGCTCCACACCCTGCTGCTTCTTACTGTGCTATGATCATTGTAGGAATGAGTCTGATGTAAACATTACGCTATGTGTTCCTCCGCGTCTGCTGGAACTTCATTGGGTTTCGTTTCACGTGGAGCGGAAGCCATATTGGCCCGGATACAGTCAAGTCAAAGAAAGCGGGTGTTGACAGAACTGAAAATTACCGAACTATCAGTTTAATAAGTCACAGCTGCAAAATACTAACGCGAATTCTTTACAGACGAATGGAAAAACTGGTAGAAGCCGACTTCGGGGAAGATCAGTTTGGATTCCGCAGAAATATTGGAACACGTGAGGCAATACTGACCCTACGACTTATCTTAGAAGAAAGATTAAGGAAAGGGAAACCTACGTTTCTAGCATTTGTAGACTTAGAGAAAGCTTTTGACAATGTTGACTGGAATACTCTCTTTCAAATTCTGAAGGTGTCAGGGAAGTACAGGGAGCGAAAGGCTATTTATAATTTGTACACAAACCAGATGGCATTTATAAGAGTCGAGGGGCACGAAAGGGAAGCAGTGGTTGGGAAGGGAGTGAGACAGGGTTGTAGCCTATCCCCGATGTTATTCAATCTGTATACTGAGGAAGCAGTAAAGGAAACAAAAGAAAAATTTGGAGTAGGTATTAAAATCCATGCAGAAGAAATAAAAACTTTGAGGTTCGCCGATGACATTGTAATTCTGTCAGAGACAGCAAAGGACTTGGAAGAGCAGTTGAACGGAATGGACAGTGTCTTGAAAGGAGCGTATAAGATGAACATCAACAACAGCAAAACGAGGATAATGGAATGTAGTCGAATCAAGTCGGGTGATGCTGAGGGAATTAGATTAGGAAATGAAACACTTAACGTAGTAAATGAGTTTTGCTATTTGGGGGGTAAAATAACATGATGGTCGAAGTAGAGAGGATATAAAATGTAGACTGGCAATGGAAGGAAAGCATTTGTGAAAAACAGAAATTTGTAAACAACGAGTATAGATTTAAATGTCAGGAAGTCGTTTCTGAAAGTATTTGTATGGAGTGTAGCCATGAATGGAAGTGAAACGTGGATGATAAATAGCTTAGACAAGAAGATAATAGAAGCTTTCGAAATATGGTGCTACAGAAGAATGCTGAAGATTAGATGGGTAGATCACATAACTAATGAGGAGGTATTGAATAGAATTGGGGAGAAGAGGAGTTTGTGGCGCAACTTGACTAGAAGAAGGGATCGGTTGGTAGGACATGTTCTGAGACATCGAAGGATCGCCAATTTAGTATTGGAGGGCAGCGTGAAGGGTAAAAATAGTAGAGGGAGACCAAGAGATGAATACAGTAAGCAGATTCAGAAGGATGTAGGTTGCAGTAGGTACTGGGAGATGAAGAAGCTTGCACAGGATAGAGTAGCATGGAGAGCTGCATCAAACCAGCCTCTGGACTGAGGACCACAACAACAACAGTCAAGTACGGTGATGAGGATACATTTCGTGCTGTGCGTTACGCGCACATCGACGCAGCGATGATACGGCGCAACAGACTCAGCGGCGCATTTAACTTGGACAGCGCTGGCCAGGGGAGTGATCCAGGTAACCTGCAGTGATTTGATCCGCTCCAATTGTTCAAGTGTGTGTTAATTCCTAGGGGACCAATCTCCTGAGGTGATCGGTCCCTTGACTTGGACACTACTTATACTAAGGACAACACACACATCCGTGCCCGAGGGAGGACTCAAACTTCCGGTGGGAGGGGCCTCGCAATCCGTGACATGGCGCCTCAAACCCCGCGGCCACACCGCGCGGCTGAAGAGCTCCAGTAAAGACGTAAAAGGAGACGAGCAGAGAAACTCTGTAGCCTTGAATGTGATTTAATTTTTAAACAGAAGGAAATAATATATGGGAAAACTCCGGCGTCACACTTGTTAGGTGACGGGACGGAAAACGTAACGTGCTCTCTATCTCAGCTAACATAGTATTGTAGTCAAAAACAAGAGTGATGAAAATTCCTGACCTTATCAAGGGTAATTTTTCTGGACGAGCTATGCGTGGCGTAAATGCGCACTGCTGGGATTTTACCACGATGTTAAATACTGAAGGCAATGCGGGCGTTATTACAGTCAGTCTTCCGGTAATCTCTGAACTCCTTCCATACCGGACTCCGAGGAATGCGGTGCGTTTCAGTGCTGCGACGTTGATAACGAGGCGGACAGCAGCAGAGTGCCAAGTCACCGACAAGTCGGCACTTCCTGCTCCCCCTCTTCTACGACGTGCTGTTTTGCATTTCGCCATCGTTCGTTAGTGACCTGTCACGACGCTTCGTGCATTAGCTCCAGTGCGTTTGGCAGCTTAAATGTCTTATTTCTCGCGACGAATCCCTTCATTAGGCTCTAGATGAATTCTGTTGGTTCATGCTGCGGTGGTATGGTGACGTGTAAAAATGCGACATTTGTACGGTGTGCTCGACGCCGCGAAAATTATTTGTATTTGCAATAAAAAAGCAGAATTTTGCCTGCGATATGTAATTAGAAACTAGAAGATGTGCATTTTTCTTGAAAAATGGTGGTTAATTATGAGTTAATTTACATATATTTGATGAGTTTCATAATTAAATAATTTAGGTATTCAAACTGAACAAAACAAGATTGTAGATCACAAGGAGATTCGAACTGCCCCCTCCCCTTTAGGGTTAGCATTGTGCAACGCTACCCATCACACCACCCACGTAATTGAAAACCATCATTTATTTATTTGATAGTGTTTCTCGAAAAATGTCAAAGCTGATTATTCTCTGTAATTTCGTGAAAAGGCATTGAGAACAACTTGTTTCTGGACACTGACCGTGCTCCGCGCGCCTGCTTGGTTGCGATGCAGGAAGCGGTGGCGTCCATTTTCGCCGTACGTGTGAACAGCCAGACAACCAGAGCACAAGTAGCGCCTACACAGACTGTGACCGTACACGAGTTTTGAAATAAATATTACGTAGCGGAAGAAAAACGTTGATGGCTGTTAATACAACACAATGTCTTAAAGGTCCTTTTAGAGTGACGTAGTAATAAGATAGGTAATACACAAGGTGGCCCTACTTCCAAGAGCGGGACAACACCAAAGTACTAGAGCTGGACTCCTGACCAATCACAGCGTTTCTGTCTGTTTACATTAGGTTTATTCTGACGACGAACGAAGCACAGGGCTCGAGGTGGACATTGTTACGAAACGGAAGTAATCTAACCGACTGTATGAAAACTGTAATAAGCGAAGCGCTAGTGAAACACACCCTCTCTGACCGAACACGTTGAGCTACGGTGCCGGCATCACTCAGCTGTCGTGGAGGACGTATCCTCACTATTCCGGTTAAGAGTTACAGGTGGTATGTCTGACCATTATAAAGAGGTATTAGCGCAAAAGTGTGGCCAAATATGAAAGTGAGGCAGTGGTTTTGTGTGCTCACTGCGAAAGGCGAAAACGAACAAGAAGCGCGAGCGTGTGCTGCTCGCAGTATTTGCCCGGGGAGGTGTGTGCAGTCAGAGCCCGCCGGCGGCCGCAGTTGCTCGCCGCGCCGAACTCTGTGTGTGTGGAGTGGCGGCGAAGCGGCACAAGAGGTGGGGCCCCTCCACGCCCGCACCAACGTCGTGGCCAAACCAAAAGTTCTACTGTCACCTCCGTAAACATGTTAGTTGTCTAGTAAGTGGATCACAGGATGCTGGGCTGTGATGTTATCCGTGCGTCTGGGTAAGACTACGCATTAACACGGTCCGTCAGGTGATAGATAGTGGACGAAACGCGAGTGAGGGTAGCGATTTGAAGAGCAGAGGGAAAAAAGTGCCAAGGCTCGTGCCGTGGGAAAAAAAAACTCTGCGACAGTGGGATGGGTAGTAAGAGCAGTAGTGGCTTACTAGCTGCGATAGTTCGTGCAAGGTTGGATTTGTTAGTATCGGGCATCATTACCGTGACAAGCGATGGCGATGTGTCCCAGTTGCTGCAGCCGCTACATTCCTGGAACAGTCGAGATCGTTATACAGTAGTGGGAGATCGGCCATAGATCATCTCACTGTGTGGGGGATGTGTGGAGCTTGTCTGCATGTAGTGTACGGTACGGCTTCCCTGCGTGGTGCCAGTTATTCGGCAGCGTGTTCCAGCTGGATACCCAGTAATGACGTCTGATTAACAGGGGCTCACCTGTGCCGTTGTGTTTGCGTGTGCTTGGCCATAGGTGTTAGGTCCTTACAAGTATGTCTTTTGGTCTCTTATGTTTCCATCTATGGTTGTGGTCGTAGTTCCCCAGATTCAGAATAAACGGGTTCTGGGAGTGTCTGCAGTTTCTGTATAGTCTTGTGGTGAGTTTGTGGATTACCTCCGTGAGAGTCTCAAGTCGATATTCCCGGTGCAGGTCCGCGATGCGTGTGCATCGTGGAGCATTGCTTATGATTCTGAGTACTTTGTTTTGTATGAGCTGCAGACGGAGCAGGCGTGTGGGCGCAGCGTATCCCCAGACAGGAGCTGCGTACGTCATCAGGGGTCGGATAAGTGTCGTGTACATGGACCTCGACACCCTTCTGTTCAGTGTGCTACGCCTGTTGAGCATAGGGTAGAGCTGTTTGAGCCTCGCGCTAGCTCGGTTGTTCATGTGTTGTATGTGGTCCCCCCCAGAGTAATTTCCGGTCCAGCCAGACACCGAGGTATTTGACCTTCTCGCAGAAACATATTTGGCGTGCATGTAGAGTTATTGGTCTGCAGTATCTGTGTTCGCGCAGTTGCTTCGGTCTTATAGTGAACAGAATGGTTTCGCACTTGTCGACGTTTACTCTAACACGCCATTTCTCCAACCGAGGCTCAGCCACTCTGAGTGCAGTCTGTAGGCGTGACGTAATGTTGGATGGTTTCCAATCTTGCGCGAGGATGGCTGTGTCATCCGCGTAAATTGCCATCGTTGTGTTGTGTGTGGTTGGGAGATCGTTTATGTAGAGGTTAATCAGTAGGGGCCCAAGGATGCTTCCCTGGGGTACTCCCGCGTGTATACCGTCTCGTGTTGATTGTTTTCCCTGCACGTCAGTGTTGAAACTCCTGTCTGTGGGATATGAGTGTATCAGACGCACCAGCCCGTCGGGGAATCCCGCGTCGCTGAGTTTGCGAATGAGGCTTTTCGACGCCCAGGAACACCCACCGCCCCTGTAGCTTTGTTTATGTTATGGCGGCGAAGCGGCGCCGTGGCTGTCCCTGCTGGGGCAACAGATAAGGCAGGCAGCCGGCGTAGCTCTGGTAGGTGGGGGAGAGGTGTACAGGCAGCCAGCGGGTCTAGCCTGGGCGTATCGTTCAAAGAAGCGCCGCACCATTCGCATCTCGGTACCGTCATTTCCGGACACATTACCCGCTGTTTCGAAATGACTATCGAGGTTTAACCCTTCGCAACAATTATTACATCCAATTTATAAATGTCAGGTTGGCGCGTAAGTTCGTAGCGGTTTTCCGTAAGTTTAACAACAGCTGCACGTAACAGAGTCTATAGCTATCGATAGTACACTGAAGCGCAATGTGAATCGCAGAGACTTGTCATTATCGTCTTCGAATAAAAGCGTCATTACTGTTCATCTCTCTGCGCAGTTCCTTCGATCACCCTCTGTACCATACTGTAGCACTTCTTTCTACGTATGCTGCAAGTTTGACCGAGATCTCTTACTTAGCAATCACGTGCCATGTGAAACTTACTTTTGTCTTTAAGTTTTGCATACCAGTGTATGTAGTCGGTTGAACTTGTTCTGGATCAACTCATACGTAATCGGTCGTAATTAGGGATGTTAATGAAATCAATATATCGATGAAGGCAATACATCGATACCTTTGCACGATACATTACATCTATATATCGATGTCGAAATAGCATATCGAGTGCCGATAATTGATTTTATACTACAGTTTTTCACACTTTCCGGTAAATTCCTTTGGAATTGTAGGATAATATAACTTTACTTTCACTGTGTCAAGGAGTCTTCATACTTTTTGTGCCTTCACCACTTCCAGTCCTTCTCTTTGAGTGTGTGAACTAACTATGTGTGGCACGAAGCAAGGACTTTGATTGCACGGGGGGCTTAGCAGCGTCAATGCGGTAAAAGAATTTCTGATCTGACGAAGTAGCACACGCTGCATTAAACAATTTTTAACGCAGCTAGTGTCCTACCTCTTCACGTCGCCATTCTTCGAAAACAGTTGCTGAGAATGATGAACAAAGATCTAAATGGCAAGATTGGTCTTTGTGGTGGTTCGACGTGTGTGGGTGGGTGGAGGGGCGGGGGGATGACGATGAAATCAGTGCTCGACGCTACAGACAGAAACTGCAACCTTTAGCTTCACCACGCAGTTTTGACACTACAGCTGTTACGTCGGTGGCGTTTGCAGAAAAGAAAAGACGACACGAAGTGTTCCGGGCAAACTCCCTACGTGACGAAGCGAACGACGGACCCATCGGACAACTTTTAGTGTGCCACTTACATAAACTTAGCAGTGTTAGCAAAGTGGTTATCGCCAAGCGTGAACGCGCATCGTTTTCCTTTCAGTTCTTGTTCTATTGGGCATAGGCAAGCTCCTAGCTTGTTGATGTACAGAATATCTAATAATAAAACAATACTTAAATATATAGCACTAAAACCGGCAGTATGTTTACAATATGCAGCCGATACCTTTGTAGGCCCGTGCGTGGTTGTTCTCTCCATCGATATATCGATATTTCGGTAACCGATAACGCCATTTCTTTAGGTATCGTTATATAGGATTCCCGATATTTTTAAAAATATCAACAGTCCTAGTGGCAGTGTAGGCACGCTGACACCCAAACCCTGAGATGTGAGACACTCAGATCTGTACCAGAGGTTGTATGTCGAAAGCGTATCAACCAGATTCCCGATTTGGTTCGTACTGTGTGCTGTCGTCGAGTACAACGGGCGTAAACTTTAATTAAAAACAACATCATAAGTATGGACCCCAGCAAAAGCGTATCTGCGACTTCCTTATTCGTGCAGCTTCCGGATCGTCGTGGCAGAGGCCCTGGGCTCAAACCCCCATCGTACAATGATAAGTTTTTATGTTTATTTATATGCGATAACACCGTGTTAAGTGTGATACCAAACCCACTTCTAACTAAAACAACATAACAAACGGAACGAAAACTTTCGCACCAAAACTTCCCACGTGCAAAACTTTCAAAATGTTTCAATATTTTTTTTCCTTAAATATTGTTATCCATATTATAATCATAGATTGCTATCGTTTGTTTCGGTTTTTTGTTCTATTATGTTTTATAAGGGGGTAACAAGCCCAGACAAAATAAGACCGCCGAAATAAAGTGGAATGTCATACCAAAAACAGACTCCCATGTAATAAAGCAAAAGTGTAAACTGCCATTGTACTTCACTTAAAAATTGCGCAGTTGTAAGAAAAAATTAGTAAGTGTGACAACAGAAAACAAGTAACTGTGTGAATTACTCTTGATAAAAATATTTCGGCAAAATGCTCAGTCGATAAAAAGGACAAACGAAAGGGGAACTAAAAAAAAGTGACGAAATGTGAATGAAAACTTCCTGAAACAATATTTCTCTTCACGTGTGATACAACTTGTTCTTTATTCTACTGTTGCGATTGCTTGCGCTTGTTCTTTGACACTACGAATGCACCGGCTGCTTCATCACGACTGGTGTCTGATTTGTCGCACGTGTCCGGCAGGACGCCACACCTGTGTACACAAATGTACTCTGTAGGTCGCAACTTTCAGCTGATGGAGCGAAAGCAGACTGCCGAAAGAACATTGCTACAAACTACGAAAAGTCCTTCCACGTGTCAGCAAAATGTATTTTCCATACAGGGTCAAAAGTATTTAAACCGACAAACTCTGGGAGGTTGTAAGGGACATCAAAACAAATATTTTCCCCTAATGTCATTTTTTCCTATGACAATTATTTAAACCGGTAGAGGAAGATTTCTCTGGCGGCCAGTTAATTAAACCAACAAACACTTTTACATTTTTCTTATGACCAAGCGACAACACATTAACAAAATCCAATTTCAATTACAGTAGATTTTTAAAAATGCCTCCATTGACATATAAACAAAGCTTACACCGTCGGATCATGTTCTGTCTGACACGGGCAAAAACCCCTGGAGTATCCTGAATTGTTCCTGCTGCTGCTACTATCCCGGCAACCAGATCCTCGATCGAGCAGGCCGTGGTACAGGACCACCTCTACCAATCCACGTTTCTGGGTACCGTCGGTCCAGGAATCGACGCACACGACGACTGAAATGTGCCGGCGTCCCGTCATGTTGGAACCACGTGCGTTGTCTTGTAGGGAGCGGGACGTCTTGCAGCAATTCTGGCAATGCTCTGGCGAGAATATTGTGATAGTGCCTGCCATTTAATGGCGTAGGTAGCAGATACGGCCCAATTAAACAGTCCCCAACAACACCGACCCACACATTAACGAAGAACCGCACTTGATGAGCGCTAGTAACTGTGGCATGTAGGTTATCCTCACTCCAAACATGCGAATTGTGCATGTTGAAGACTCCATCACGCCCGAACGTTGCTTCATCGGTAAACGACACAGAGGATGGAAATGTAGGATGCATTTCACACTGTTCCAGGTACCACTGCGAGAACTGTGCTCTGGGTGGATAATCAACTGGTTCCAGGTTGTGGACACGCTGTAAATGAAATGGACGTAACAATTGCTCTCGAAGGACTGTTCTTACATTCCTCTGATTCGTCCCCATGTTACGTGCAATTGCATGATTCCTGATTGAAGGATCACACTCCACATGCTGCAAGACAGCTTCCTCAAACTGCAGCGTTTTTACCGTGCGACGGCGTCCCTGTCCAGGTAATCTGCTAAAAGACCCGGTCTCACGCAGACGTTGGTACACAGCAGCAAAGGTCGTATGATGCGGGATACGGCGATTAGGATATTGCTGTTGATAAACCCGCTGTGCAGTTCGTCCGTTGTGGTGCGCTACGTAGTACGCACCAACCATATCAGTGTACTCACTCCAGGTGTATCGCTCCATTAGTAAACAGAGACAATGCACTGCTACACTGGTGGACAGCAGTTGCCTACAACTGAAGAGCATAATACCGTCATTAACTACTGAAGAGCGTAATACGGCCTCTAACAACCAAAGAGCGTAATACGGCCTCCACCGGTTTAAGTAGTCCTCGTAGGAAAAATGTGGTGTGCGTACTGCAAGACCTTCGGTACACACACCATCAGATTATTTGACTTGTCGCTCTAAAGAAGTAGGCGAGTGTCAGCAATATGTCTCGTGGTCTTATCGTGGCGTGTTTATCTTCTGCCGTTAGGTCAGACGATAGAAATGCCACTTGCACGCTTAGAGTAGCAGATTGACAGTGACCAACTATGATCAGAACTTGATTAATTTTCGCACACATTTATTAAAATAATAACAAGGATAAACATTACTTAACTTGATTCTGGATGCTATTTACAACTGACAATCTGAAGTTCCTTTGGTCTTGGTACGTTAATCTTATTCTCACATATCTCTGATACTTGACAAAGTGTCTATACATCTATCTTCATGGCTATGTACAGGATTATGATAATCTTCTTAGGTGCAGACTGAAACTTGACTATAGACTGGTACAGACTGATGCAGACTGGTGCAGACAAATGCAGACTGACTAATCGGAGGTCTGTACACTCGTTATAATACCTCGATCGTTCAGGTATCACTGCGCGAGTGTGATCCGCGAGGAGAAAAGGTTCTACGTTAGCAGCAATCTCATTGGCTACGATACATATTAATACGCGGATCGGCCGAAGCAGAATTTGGTCCGTCTCTAAGGCAGCGCCATCTCGTAGTGCGGAGACGGACGAGCGCTGCGCCTGCGCTGTTGTGCTTAGCGGGGCGCGCTCTAGTGGGAAAGTTGTGTACGCGCTGACTACGCGGAACTATGTACACAACAGGAAAAATATTTGTTTTGATGTCCCCTACAACCTCCCAGAGTTTGTCGGTTTAAATACTTTTCACCCTGTATAACAGTGTCACGCGTAAACAGTTAAAACAAAATGTCACGAATGGGATTTGAGCGCGGAACCTTTAGCACGGCGACGTAACGCTCTACCAACTGACGCACGCGAGATGTAGAAACCTGCCGCCGCAGGTAACGCCTTTCTTCTGCTCCGTAGTTCTGGTGATACTTTTAATTACCGCTCGTGCACGTTCTGCTGGAAGACGGCACCCGGCACGAACGAGATCGTCGAGCCGGCTGAAGCTGTATCGACGTAGGAGATTTGGTACCGATGTGTGTGTCGGACACGTGAGAGACGACGTGTGTAGAGAGGCCGGTGCTGGCCACACACACACACACACACACACGGGCCGCCGCTGTTTGGTATTCCGCCGCCGCCGGCTGGGTAACGGTAAGGCCCCCGTGTGGCCCGGTTAGCGGCAGCTTTCCCCCAGGGCAGGTCATCAGTCCCCAACAACTTAGAACTACAGGGTGGCCAGCAAAGGACTCCCTGATTTCAAAATTAAATATCTCGAAAACAAAGATCGATAGAGGAATGCAGTAAACGGTATGTTTATTGTGAAAGCTGTAACAAGTTTATACAGCAGTTTGAAATAATAGTTACAAAAGCTGCTAACAGATGGCGCTGTAATCGCCATACGTAATGCCTAGTATAAATAGCGATCCGAAGCCCAGAGCGATCAGTTCCACTATTGAAACGTGAAAGGTTAGCGTACCGAAGGAAGAGTTTAAAACCCTGTACTCCATTGAACAACGCGTTTTTCTGGTGCTAGAGTACGACAGGTTAGAAGAGAGTCCTACGACAACGAGGCGAAGTTTTCGAGCACGATTTAATGTTCCAAAAGGACCCGATGCGAAAACCATTCGCAAAATTTCGACGAACAGGCAGCGTAACTGATGATCTAGTGGGGCATGTTGGCTGCAAGCAAACCGCAGTTACGCCTGAAAATATCGCCACAGTTTCTGGAATTATTCAGCGAAATCCAATGTCATCCGCCCGTAGCATTGCATGTGAGACTGGTTTGAAGCGTTCCAGCACGCAGAAAATACTGAGAAAGAGCCCACACATGTTTTCATTCAAAATTCAAACGCACCAGGCCGTACTCGTACGAGCTGTGCAACAAAGGGTTGTCTTTGCTAATCAGATGCTCACAATGATTGATAGTGAAGGATTTGATGTTGGCCGCATCTCGTTTACAAAATGGCTCTGAGCACTATGGGACTGAACTGCTGAGGTCATTAGTCCCCTAGAACTTAGAACTAGTTAAACCTAACCAACCTAAGGACATCACAAATATCCATGCCCGAGGCAGGATTCGAACCTGCGACCGTAGCGGTCTTGCGGTTCCAGACTATCTCGTTTACAGATGAAGCACACTTCCACCTGAATGGATACGTGAATAAGCAGAACTGGCGATTTTGAGGTTCCGAAAAGCCGTATTGGTGTGAAGCGAAACCCCTGTATTCTCCTAAAGTTACTGTGTGGGCTGCAGTATGCAGCAGAGGCATTATTGGCCCTTTCTTCATTCGATAAATGGTCATTGTTACACGTTACGTTGCAATTTTGGAAAAAATTGGCGCCACACGGCAAGCGGTAGAGGATCGACCAGGTACTGAATGGTTTATGCAAGATGGAGCCCGACCACATCGGACCGAACAAGTGTTTCGCTTTCTTGAGGAATACTTCGGGAATCGAGTCATTGCTTTGGAATATCCCAGATTTACTGGTGCAGGCACGGATTGGCCTCCATATTCGTCGGATTTGACTCCCTGTGACTTTTTTTTTTTTTTGTGGGGCACAGTGAAAGACATGGTCTACCCGAAGCATCCCGCCACGCTGGACGAGCTCGTATCGGCGATGTCTGTGGCATGTCAATCCATTTCGGCTGACACACTACGAAATGTGATGGCGAATTTCATTCTTCGTTTGCGCCACCTCTGTAGTGCCAATGGTGAACATTTTGAAAACATTGTGTTGTGATTGTTTGCAAAGATTGTTTTTATACGATTATTTCACTTACGTATGCTGATATGAGATGTACAGCGCACAGCGCCATCTGTCAGCAGCTTTTGTAACTATTATTTCAAACTGCTGCATAAACTTCTTACAGCTTTCAGAATAAACATACCGTTTACTGCATTCCTCTATCGATCTTTGTTTTCGAGATATTTAATTTTGAAATCAGGGAGCCCTTTTCTGGCCACCCTGTACTTAAACCTAACTAACGTAAGGACGTCACACACATCCGTGCCCGAGGCAGGATTCGAACCTGCGACCGTAGCAGTCGCGCGGTTCCGCACTGAAGCGCCTAGAACCGCTCGGCTACCGCGGCCGGCAGCAAAATAACTGACGACGACGCAAGTCGCTACGACGTGGAACGGACGATGGGCAGTATCATGAAAAATGTTTCTGAAAAATGGAAATTCGATAATATTTCTTTTCTGAAACAATTTATTTAGAATACAGTTAGCAGTGAAGAGGTAAAAAAACAAAAAAAGTCTTCCTGCTTCAAGCTGAAGGTTTACTGCACCTACAGGTAAAGCGTAGTAAGAGTTGAATTCGTTTTAATTGAATCAACTGTCGGCTCTTCGTGGAACATTGTAAATTAACAGAATAAACACTGTTTTTTTTAACTGCGTTGTTTCACAATTTTATTATTAATGTTGCTGTACAACCTAGGTTTTTCGTTATAAGGCCTTTTTCAACTATCAGATGATGTAAAAGTGAGTATAAATTTGAAAAGTTAATAAACCACGGAAATATGTAGATAGAGAGGTAAAAATCGACACACTTGCTTAGAATGACATGGGGTTTTATTAGAACAAAAAAAAGCAAAGTATTGCTAGACGTGCGAAATCTCTTGCGCGCGTCGTTTGGTGATGATCGTGTGCTCAGCCGCCACTTTCGCCATGCTTGGCCTCCCAGGTCCCCAGACCTCAGTCCGTACGATTATTGGCTTTGGGGTTACCTGAAGTCGCAAGTGTATCGTGATCGACCGACATCTCTAGGGATGCTGAAAGACAACATCCGACGCCAGTGCCTCACCATAACTCCGGACATGCTTTACAGTGCTGTTCAGAACTTTATTCATCGACCAGAGCTATTGTTGAAGAATGATGGTGGACATATTGAGCATTTCCTGTAAAGAACATCATCTTTGCTTTGTCTTACTTTGTTATGCTAATTATTGCTATCCGACCACATGAAGTGCCATCTGTCGGAAATTTTTTGAACTTTTGTATTTTTTATTTTTTATTGTCTAATGAAACCCCATGTCATTCCAAGCATGTGTGTTAATTTGTACCTCTTTATCTACATTATTCCGTGATTTATTCAGTTTTCAAATTTATTCTGACTTTTTGATGACCCGGTAGATTACTTATTCCTGAAGATGATCATGCACAGATAAACACGATGACACGGCAAAGATAATCATCTCAACATCTTTAGGCACCGATCCATAGCTTAACGTAAAATTACGTCAAAAAATGGTCATTAACGTAACTTTACATTAAGTTGTGGATCGATAACTTAATATGCATATATATATTATCTTTGCGTTGTCATCGTGTTTATATGTGCATTATCATCTTCGGGAATCAGTAATGTACTTGAAAATGGCCTTATGACTCATAACCTATGTTGTCTTGTCATCTTTGGGAATCAGTAATGTACTTGAAAATGGCCTTATCACGCAAAACCTAGGTTGTACCGCAATGGCGGCCGGAGTGGCCGTGCGGTTCTAGGCGCTAGAGTCTGGAGCCGAACGACCGCTACGGTCGCAGGCTCGAATCCTGCCTCGGGCATGGATGTGTGTGACGTCCTTAGGTTAGTTAGGTTTAATTAGTTCTACGTTCTAGGCGACTGATGAGCTCAGAAGTTAAGTCGCATAGTGCTCAGAGCCATTTGAACCATTTTTTTTTTTTGTACAGCAATATTAATAATAAAATTGCGAAACCAGGCAAAAAACAGTGTTTGTTTAGTTAAGAGTTAAACTATTTTCCTCTCATTTTTCTTTGGGCAGTCTCAGGGAGAAAACGTTTCTTAGGTGTCCTGTATGTGTAAAGTATGTTAAAGTTGACCGCCCGGTTACGCTTGCGGTCTAACACACGGCTTTCCGGGCGGGAAGGAGCGCCTGGTCCCCGGCACGAATCCGCCCGGCGGATCTGTGTCGAGGTCCGGTGAGCCGGCCAGTCTGTGGATGGTTTTTAGGCGGTTTTCCATCTGCCTCGGCGAATGCGGGCTGGTTCCCCGTATTCCGCTGCGCAAACAAGTTCTCCACGTACGCGTACACCACCATTACTGTGCCACGCAAACATAGGGGTTACACTCGTCTGGTGTGAGACGTTCCCTGGGGTGTCCACCGGGGGCAGAACCGCACAATAACCCGGGGTTCGGTGTGGGGCGGCGGAGGGGTGAAGTGGACTGCGGTAGTCGTCGTGGGGCTGTGGACCACTGCGGCTGCGGCGGGGACGGAGCCTGTCCGTCGTTTCCAGGTCCCCGGTTAACATACAGTACAATACAATGTGTAAAGTTTCTTCAGTATTCTAGACGAATGCAGCCTGGGTGATATGCGTGCCTTTACTTACACTGTCTCAATACATACACACGGTTTCTACTTTTCACATTTGTCTTATTGTGTTAAACCTTTCAGGTATGAATGTCAAATCAAACACCTTACAGTCGTCTATTTTCGAAACTGTTGTTTTATTTGGCTACGAGCTTCGGCGATTTACTACGCCATCTTCAGGCCCTACAACCGACGTGTAGGAAGATTCCAACCTTAGGTCCGGTCCGATAGGGGCCAGCATTCGAATACTGTTACCTGCAGGTTTCTGCTACACACAGCATCGATCTGCCGAGCGACAGACGATGTTTGAAGATGTGAGCGTGGGGTTGGTCTGAGATTCTGTTATTCTGCGCAACGGATTAATCTGAGATGTACCCTTTACCCTGTGGCTCCTGCAAGATGCAATTTCCACCCCCACACTACTGCAGAAGTCAGACAGACGCTCCTAACGTGTAGAGAGAAATGCCTGAAAAACTTTCAGCAATAAATATCTTCCGGAGTCGTCCGCTGTAAGGAAATGACACAAAAATTCACAAAATTTCTTACGTAACTAGTGGGATACTTGGGTACTGGAGTAGTGCTAGTTAGTGTAAGAAAAACATGGAACTAACGAAAATTATTATTTATTTTGCAAAAATTCTGAGAAATCACAATGGCACTTTTCGTTATGAATTGAACAAGTTATATCGTGGTTCTTTTCGGAATGTGAAGTTACCTCTCAAGGATAGGATTCGCTAATGAAATTTGTTAACATCGAGTATAGATTTAAGTGTCAGGAAGTCGTTTCTGAAAGTATACGTATGGAGTGTAGCCATGGATCGAAGTGAAACATGGACGATAACTAGTTTGGACAGGAAGAGAATAGATGCTTTCGAGATGTGGTGCTACAGAAGAATGCTGAAGATTAGATGGGTAGATCACATAACTAATGAGGAGGTACTGGATAGGATAGGGAAGAAGAGGAGTTTGTGGCACAACTTGACTAGAAGAAGGGATCGGTTGGTAGGACAGGTTCTGAGGCATCAAGGGATCACAAATTTAGCATTAGAGGGCAGCGTGGAGGTTAAAAATCGTAGAGGGAGACCAAGAGATGAATACACTAAGCAGATTCAGAGGGATGTAGGCTGCGGTAGGTACTGGGAGATGAAGCAGCTTGCACAGGAGAGAGTAGCATGGAGAGCTGCATCAAACCACTCTCAGGACTGAAGACTGCAACAACAACATAAAATTTCATTATTTTAAACATCATTTAGTTTTTTCCATATATACATTACAATACTTTTAATTTCCTGTCACAAATCAGTGACCGTAAGTAACAAAAGAACACACACTCTATAATCGTAGATGCACAGTTAGCCAATATAAACCTGCCACTAATCGACATGAGTGTTACAAGCAGTCTCGCTGCTTCCAGGTGCCTGTTCCATAACGCTCCCACCGCGACGAACGTCAGTAGTTCTGCTATGAACTGCATCATCTCGCCTTCTCTGCACCTCACCTACAAGCGGGAATGCCTATCACTCTCCTCTCCTCTCCCTTAAATTTATAGCTGCTCCACAGCTGTTATAGTTCAATTCTTTTATCTTGGCGGCTCGCGCATGCCCGCCCAGACGCGGGAGATTGCTGCGTTGCCAGTTGCACACGACGCACGCGCCAAGAGAAGCAGCGCCATAGTATAGCATAGTTCGCAAACTTACGTTTAGGGGGGAGCGCGCAGTTTATGAAGTAAAGCCACCACGGCCGCATTAACCCCGCATTCCGCGCTGTGCGCGATTTTGTCATCACTGCACTGCTCGCCTGTGCAGACACATCGTGTTTCGACTGCTTTGACACACTTTTATCATTCGATTTCACAAAAACTATTTGGCCCAAAAATTTGATTTTTACATATCTTCTTGACTGATACCTTCCCCCCACAAATGACTTAATTTTGTTTCGATGTTCAACGCAGTTATTGTGCAGCATTAAATGTAGTAAACCATTGCACGAAATTTTGAAGAGTTTGCGGAGGTACAAGACCATAGCGTATACTTTCCGTATGGTTGATTTGAGTTGCCACTAGAAATTTCAAAAAATTACATTCAAACGAATAAAATTCATGAAGTAAGACACTTCGATATTGTTTTTAAATAAAGAAAATACTAAGCACCGAACAAAGTTTGAACTCAAAACCTTCCGCTTAGCAGCTAAACACATTAACCATTACGCTAATGCAGGACTTTAAAGCATCACGCAAAATACCGACAAACACTGTTGGTATGACTGCATTACTCACGTTTCGTGGAAGTACATCAGGAAATAAACAATTACCGCTGTTCTTTATAGCGAAAAAGCGGTCAGTGAGAGTGAATTTCCTTGCTATCGCCTGAATTAGGAGGCTTATTGCTTGTTTGGTATAATTAATTATTAGAATATGAAGCAATTGGTATGAAGAATGCTTTTTCTAAACTTTCTTTAATAGAAAGTCTGCTATCAAGACATTGCTTTTGTTCTATTACTTTATTTTTGACTGAACGTTTCTAAAACTGAAGACACTCGTCCGTGCTCTGCTCTGCAGTCGAGCTCTGGCAACGTCGTCCTCTGTTCATTGGCTGACTGTGTTTTGTGACGTCAGATGCGCAGAACGAACCTAAACTCGGCCGCCGTCATAAATGACGCGCACCTTACTACGAATTACACCAAATCTATTACTAACATGAAAAAAAAAACATTAAATGACTTATCTCCTAGGCCTTAGTCATTAGGGGTTCCGTGTTACTGTTTCATTCGCAACCTAATGTTATGTGCTGATACCTTTCTTCTCGCTCGCCCTTTTCGGATAGCGTCTCCTATCCAACTTTTGGACTCACTTAAAAAGATTTCATGCGCCGTACGTTCACAGTTGTCTTAGCCAGCAACTGAATCTTGACGTTTACTGGCGGCATAGTCTCAACCACTTGGTTTGGCCCCTCACACTTTCCAAAAAACTTGTTTGTCTTTCCGTTCGGCATATATAAAATTCAAACGTCTCCTTAGAAAAATTAATGAATTAATGTGCTGATAAACCTCTTACATTATTTGATTTTCAAACAGCTGAGCAGAACTGAACGTACTCATACATTTCGCTCTTTACCTATTCTGATCAACACTAAACTGACACACAGTATTTTTTAGCGCAACGCAATCTGAGTAATCCCTACAACAGAATGACCCTGACTAACATTAACCTATACCTTTCACAAATCACTTACCTCACAAAAATCTTCGTTACTCGAACCACTGCAATACAGCGAGCGCCACTACTGCCAGCTAAATAAAAGATTCAAACTACTGAAGGCACTAACTACTGATAGGCATAGTTAGCAAATGAAAGATTTTGATAGAGAACAAACAAGTGTTAAAAAGTCATAATATATGTAGCAGTTCATGAAATCCATTCTTACAAATGTACTGTTTCTGATGGACACACGTCCAGATCATCCGCTCTCAAAACTCCGCCATCTCAGTTCTCCACATCCACCACTGCTGGCGGCTCACCTCCAACTGCGCAACGCTACGCGCTGTTAACAAGCAACTGCCCACTACAATAGAAAAATATTTCAACAATGCCAACCAGCTACAGACTACACACAGCACAGCCAGTGATTTTCATACACAGTGCTACGTGGCGTTACCGATAAAAAAACCTGAACAGCCTACTTACAACTATTGCGTCTCTGGTCCTGTAGAAGCAATGTCGTTGACGGTACTAATTTCCAGAACTAATATTCGCGAGACAAGAAAAAGAAATACACTAACTTAATTCAGATATAAAATCGTGAGTCAATTCGACACCAGGAATTGCCTAACCTATCACCCTAACGATTACATGTATAATATTTTATTGGAACTCAGTGGCCCTCAAGGTTTCACTGCGACCATCTCACAAGGGCTAACTAATCGTGACTTCCATTAGCTGTAAAACTATACAAATCCACTGGTTCTCTACTTGCAATAAAACGTACTTTACAAAATGACCATAAAATCTTTTCTCCGTGACCAAAATACACTACTGGCCATTAAAATCGCTACACCAAGAAGAAATGCAGATGATAAACGGGTATTCATTGGACAAATATATTATACTAGAACTGACATGTGATTACATTTTCACCCAATTTGCGTGCATAGATCCTGAGAAATCAGTACCCAGAACAACCATATCTGGAAGTAATAACGGCCTTGACACGCCTGGGCATTGAGTCAAACAGAGCTTGGATGGCGTGTACAGGTACAGCTGCCCATGCAGCTTCAACACGATACCACAGTTCATCAAGAGTAGTGACTGACGTATTGTGACGGGCCAGTTGCTCGGCCACCATTGACCAAATGTTTTCAATTGGTGAGAGATCTGGAGAATGTGCTGGCCAGGGCAGCAGTCGAACGCCAGTATGGCGATGACGAATACACGCTTCCAATGTGCGTTCACCGCGATGTCGCCAACCACGGATGCGACCATCAGGATGCTGTAAACAGAACCTAGATTCATCTGAAAAAATGACATTTTGCCATTCGTGCACCCAGGTTCGTCGTTGAGTACACCATCGCAGGCGCTCCTGTCTGCGATGCAGCGTCAAGGGTAACCGCAGCCACGGTCTCCGAGCTGATAGTCCATGCTGCTGCAAACGTCGTCGAACTGTTCGTGCAGATGGTTGTCGTCTTGCAAACGTCCCCATCTATTGACTCAGGGATGGTAACGTTACAGCCATGCGGATAAGATGCCTGTCATCTCGGCTGCTAGTGATACGATGCCATTGGGATCCAGCACGGCGTTCCGTATTACCCTCCTGAACCCACCGATTAGATATGCTAATAATCATTGGATCTCAACCAAGGCGAGCAGCAATGTCGCGACTGGATAAACCGCAATCGCGATAGGCTACAATCCGACCTTTATCAAAGTGGGAAACGTGATGGTACGCATTTCTCCTCCTTACACGAGCCATCACAACAACTTTTCACCAGGCAACACCGGTCAACTGCTGTTTGTGTATGAGAAATCGGTTGGAAACTTTCCTCATGTCCGCAAAAATGGTTCAAATGGGTCTGAGCACTATGGGGCTTAACTACTGTGGTCATCACTCCCCTAGAACTTAGAACTACTTAAACCTAACTAACCTAAGGACATCACACACATCCATGCCCGAGGCAGGATTCGGACGTGCGACCGTAGCAGTCGCGCGGTTCCGGACTGCGCGCATAGAACCGCTAGACCACAGCGGCCGGCTGCTCATGTCAGCACGTTGTAGGTGTCGCCACCGGCGCCAACCTTGTGTGAATGCTCTGAAAAGCTAATCATTTGCATATCAGAGTATCTTCGTCCTGTCGGTTAAATTTCTCGTCTACAGCACGTCATCTTCGTGGTGATCTGACAGCAGTGTTAGAAGACAGGTGGAGGCGACAGCAGATTTGTTCGTTCAGCTTGTCACGCCGGCCCTCAGCTGAAGTACCCGGAGAACAGATCGGCGCAGGCGTCCAGTTCAGTCTCGCGCGGAGCAGTGGGAAGCCGCGCAGTGTAGAGAGCGCGGCCGGCTGTGGCGTCCCTCGACGTCTCGGCCGCGTTACGATGCTGAGACGAGAGTGGACCAATAGTTAATCGCTCCAGACTGTGTTCGTTTAGGGCTTAGGGCACGTAGTCTAACAGTGAGGAAAGGCTCCTGTCCTGCCACTGCCCTATTGCGGCGCCGACTCTTGCTGTACTGCACCCAGCTGGCTCCGCTTCGCTGTGTCTTCCTCTGCACCGTGTAACACTGCTGCCTGCCTGCGGCCAGCTCTATTGCAACTCTTCCACTCCTCCCCCTAGTACCGTCCAACGTATTCCGTGATCCCTGCTATCCTCTCCCTCCTCCATGTCATTTACATCTACATCTACATACATACTCCGCAATTCATCATACGGTGCGTGGCGGAGGGTACCTCGTACCACAACTAGCATCTTCTCTCCCTGTTCCACTCCCAAACAGAACGAGGGAATAATGACTACCTATATATCTCTGTACGAGCCCTAATCTCTCTTATCTTACCTTTGTGGTCTTTCCGCGAAATGTAAGTTGGCGGCAGTAAAATTGTACTGCAGTCAGCCTCTAAATGCTGGTTCTCTAAATTTCCTCAGAGAAAAGAACGCCTCCTTTCCTCTAGAGACTCCCACCCGAGTTCCTGACGCATTTCCGTGATGATCAAACCTTCCAGTAATAAATCTAGCAGCCCGCCTCTGAATTGCTTCTATGTCCTCCCTCAATCCGACCTGATAGGGATCCCAAACACTTGAGCAGTACTCAAGAATAGGTCGTATTAGTGTTTTATAAGCGGTCTCCTGTACAGATGAACCACATCTTCCCAAAATTCTAGCAATGAACCGAAGACGACTATCCACCTTGACCACAACTGCCATTACATGCTTGTCCCACTTCATATCGCTCTGCAATGTTACGCCCAAATATTTAATCGACGTGACTGTGTCAAGCGCTACACTACTAATGGAGTATTCAAACATTTCCTATTCATCTGCATTAATTTACATTTATCTATATTTACAGTTAGCTGCCATCCTTTACACCAGTCACAAATCCTGTCCAAGTCATCTCGTATCCTCCTACAGTCACTCAAGGACGACACCTTCCTGTACACCACAGCATCATCAGCAAACAGCCGCACATTCCTACCCACCCTATCCAAAAGATCATTTATGTAGATAGAAAACAACAGCGGACCTACCACACTTCCCTGGGGAACTCCAGATGATACCCTCACCTCCGATGAACACTCACCATAGAGGACAACGTACTGGGTTCTATTACTCAAGAAGTCTTCGAGCCACTCACATGCTTGGGAACCAATCCCATTTGCTCGTACCTTAGCTAGGAGTCTGCAGTGGGGCACCGAGTCAAACGCTTTCCGGAAGTCAAGGAAAATGCCGTCCGTCTGATACCCTTAATCCATGGTTCGCAAGTTATCATGTGAAAAAAGGCCGAGTTGCGTTTCGCAGGAGCTATGTCAATCTTTTCCATGTACTTCTACCTTTGCTGTGCAGGACCTCCTCATTTTCAACGTTCTTCTGTAGCTCCACATCTCAAATGCTTCAGTCTTTTCAGATGGCAGCCACAAACGAGAGGATTGCCAGGCGCCACTACCTTCGGCGGGCATTCATGGTCCGAAGTTGATCTGATAAAAAGATCGAAACCGGTCACCATTAGAAAAGTTAAGCGATCCAGACTGTTTACAGTTTATTTACAATAATTACAGATCGCTGTTTTACTATATAACAACTACTTTCGTGTTTCCTCATTTTACTATCAGTCCATCTTCTGTGCTCAGCGTACTGGTCATGGCGTTACTTATGTCCTGTTGTTCTTTGTCGCTGCCTCTGGTTAAGCGAATGTCATCTGCGCCATTCCTTCTGAAGAGGCCGTGATATCGAGATTAAGTTCCCTGGTGATGCACAATTACGGGAGAGGACCTATAGAGGCTCCAAAGTAGTGAAAACTATTTATTAATTCGTGAGCGTGAAGATTCGAATTTCATTCAGATCTAGTTGTTAATCTGTGTCTCATCTCTGTCATCGTTTGTCTGATATGTAGATTCAACAGTAGAGAAGAAACATTCTGACTCAGATCTTTCTTAATCCGAGACTTTGGTTCTCGTTCTTCCATTCTTATCGTTGCTTTGTTCTTGTATGGCTCTGAGCACTATGGGACTTAACTTCTGAGGTCATCAGTCCCCTAGAACTCAGAACTACTTAAACCTAAGGACATCACACACATCCGCGCCCGAGGCAGGATTCGAACCTGCGACCGTTGCCGTCGCGCGGTTCCAGACTGTAGCCACCCCGGCCGGCTTTGTTCTTGCACATTTTCTGTATTGTCCCTCTTTCCTAGTAGCTTACTCAACTGTTTTACCGTAGTTGGAATATGTTCCACCATTTTAAATTGTCGAACGCTTTCTCTAGGTCAACAACAGTATCTCGTTTTTTCTTGAATCTTGCTCCCGCTATGAAGTCAAAACTAGCTCTGTGGCAGATGTCTTTACCTGCCTGAGGCCGAAATGATCTTCATCTGACAGACCCTGAATTTTATTTTTCTTCGTCTGAAGATGTTAATAACTGGGAATCGTACACTAAAGCGCCAAAGAAACTTGTACAGGCATGCGTATTCAAATACAGAGGTATGTAAACAGGCAGAATACGGCGCTGCGGTCGGCAACGCCTGTATAAAACAACAAGTGACTGGCGCGGTTGTTAGATGGGTTACTGCTGCTACAATGGCAGGTTACCAAGATTTAAGTGAGTTTGAACGTGTTGTTATAATCGTCGGACAAGCGATGCGACACAGCAGCTCGTAGGTAGCGGTGAAGTGAGGATTTTACCGTACGATCATTTCACGTGAATATCAGGAATCCAGTAAAAATCAGATCTGCGACTACGGCCAAAAGAAGATCTTCCAAGACTGGGACCAACGACGACTGAAGAGAATTGTTCAACGTGACTGAAGTGCAACCTTTCCGCAAACTGCTGCAGGTTTCAATGCTGGGCCATCAACAAGTGTCAGCCTGTGAACTGTTCAACCAAACATCATCGATATGGGCTTTCGGAGCCGAAGGCCCACTCGCGTGTCCTCCATGACTGCGCGACACAAAGCTTTACGCCTCGCCTGGGCCCGTCAGCAACGACATTGGACGGGACGAGTCTGGTTTCAAGTTGTATCGAGTGGATGGACGTGTCCAGGTATGGAGACAATCTCATGAATAAAGCAGGGTACTGTTCAAGCTGGCGGAGGCTCTGTAATGGTGTGGACTGTGTGCAGTGGGAGTGATATGGGACCCCCGATAGTCTAGACACGACTGACAGGTGAAACATACGCAAGCATCCGGTCTGATCACATGCATCCATTGGTGTCCACTGTGCACTCCTACGGACTCGGGCAATTGCAACAGGATAATGCGACACGCCGGCCGGAGTGGCCGTGTGGTTCTAGGCGCTGCAGTCTGGAACCACGCGACCACTACGGTCGCACGTTCGAATTCTGCCTCGGGCACGGATGTGTGTGATGTCCTTAGGTTAGTTAGGTTTAAGTAGTTCTGAGTGCTAGGGGACTGATGACCTCAGAAGTTAAGTCCCATACTGCTCACAGCCATTTGAGTGCGACAGCCTACACTTCTAGAATTGCTGGACAGTGGCTTCTGCATTTAAAGACCCCCGCTGGCCACCGAACTCCCCAGAAGTGAACATTATTGGGCATATCTGAGATGCCTCGCAACATGCTGCTCACAAGGGAACCTCCCCAACGCACCCTCCTCAGATTTAGTTATAAGTTGGCACAGTGGATAGGCATTGAAAAACTGAACACAGATCAATCGAGAAAACAGGAAGACGTTGTGTGGAACTATGAAAAAATAAGCAAAACATACAAACTGAGTAGTCCATGTGCAACATAGGCAACATCAAGGACAGTGTGAGCTCAGGAGCGCCGTGGTCCCCTGGTTAGCGTGAGCAGCTGCGGAGCGAGAGGTCCTTGCTTCAAGTCTTCCCTCGAGTGAAAAGTTTAATTTTTAATTTTCAGACAATAATCAAACTTCAGGCACTCACACATCATCAACTTCGCTCTCCAAAATTCCAGGTGATGTTCAGATTTGCTTGGACATATGCAGGATTTTACGGTCTACACACGGAAAAATTTGAAAACGTTAAAGACATATGTTTTGACAGACCACAGGGAAAATTGTGCGACTGTGAAACTGTTGCATTCATTTGTTGCAGTTTATGTGACGAACTCTTATGTTTTCATCACTTTTTTGGGAGTGATTATCACATCCACAAGAAAACCTAAATCGAGCAAGGTAGAAGAATCTTTTTACCCATTCTCCAAGTGTACAAGTTAGGTGTGACGACAACATATTCCTGTCATGTGACGCACATGCCGTCACCAGTGTCGTATAGAATATATCGGACGTGTTTTCCTGTGGAGGAATCGTTTGATCTATGACCTTGCAATCAAATGATTTCGGTTCGCATTGGAGAGGCACGCCCTTTCGTCTACTAATCGCACGGTTTTGCGGTGCGGTCGCAAAACACAGAAACAAAACTTATTACAGTGAACAGAAACGTAATGAACGAACGGACGGATCATAACTTTGCGAAAATAAAGAAAGACTTGAACCAAGGACCTCTCGTTCCGCAGCTGCTCACGCTAACCACGGGACCACGGCGCTCCTGAGCTCAGACTATCCTTGATGTTGCCTATGTTGCGCATGGACTTCTCAGTTTGTATATTTTGCTAATTTGTTTCGTAGTTCCACACAACTTCTTCCTGTTTTCTCGGTTGATCTGTGTTCAGTTTTTCAAGGCCTATCCACTGTGCCAACTTATAACTAAATCTTAGGGGGGTGCGATGGGGAGGTTCCCTTGTCAGAAGAGATCTCCACCCCCTCGTACTGTTACGGATTTATGTATGGACAGCCGTGCAGGATTCGTGGCGTCAATTCCCTGCAACACTACTTCAGACGCCATTTCGTGTTGCGCATCTCATGCGTGCTCGCGGGGGCCCTACACGATTTTAGGCAGGTGTACCAGTTTCTTTGGCTCTTCAGTGTGTTTCATTCGTGTAAGTTTTCTGGATCGATCGTTTATGTACAAGACTTGACATCGACTCGCGGACTGTAGATGAAAGCGCTGTACTCGTCGGCGCCGGAAGAGCGGTGCTGGGTGACGTCACGCGGAGAACGGGACCCGGCCGCCGAGGGAGGGGGGAGAGCTGGGCCGCTGCGGCATTTGACCCACCTGTCGTCGAACAGCGCACGCGGTCCTGTACACGCCACTTGCGCTTGAGCGATGGCGGTATCAAAATTAAGTTCCTTAGTGACGTACAATTACGCGAGAGAAGCCAGTCAGGTTAAATATCAATGAAAGCTATTTAGCGATACGTGAGAGAGAAGGTTTGTATACAGGGTGTTACAAAAAGGCACGGCCAAACTTTCAGGAAACATTCCTCGCACACAAAGAAAGAAAATATGTTATGTGGACACATGTCCGGAAACGCTTACTCTCCATGTTAGAGCTCATTTTATCACTTCTCTTCAAATCACATTAATCATGGAATGGAAAAACACAGCAACAGAAATTACCAGCGTTACTTCAAACACTTTGCTACAGGAAATGTTCAAAATGTCCTCCGTAAGCGAGGATACATGCATCCACCCTCCGTCGCGCGGAATCCCTGATGCGCTGATGCAGCCCTGGAGAATGGCGTATTGTATCACAGCCGTCCACAATACGAGCACGAAGAGTCTCTAAATTTGGTACCGGGGTTGCGTAGACAAGAGCTTTCAAATGCCCCCATAAATGAAAGTCGAGAGGGTTGAGGTCAGGAGAGCGTGGAGGCCACGGAATTGGTCCGCCTCTACCAATCCATCGGTCACCGAATCTGTTGTTCAGAAGCGTACGAACACTTGGACTGAAATGAGCAGGAGCTCCATCGTGCACGAACCACATGTTGTGTCGTACTTGTAAAGGCACATGTTCTAGCAGCACAGCACAGCACATCCTGTATGAAATCGTGATAGCGTGCTCCATTGAGCGTAGGTGGAAGAACACGGGGCGCAATCCAGACATCACCTGCCCAAACGTTCACAGAAAATCTGTGTTGACAACGTGATTGCACAATTGCCTGCGGATTCCTGTCAGCCCACACATGTTGATTGTGAAAATTTACAATTTGATCACGTTGGAATGAAGCCTCGTCCGTAAAGAGAACATTTGCACTGAAATGAGGATTGACACATTGTCGGATGAACCATTCGCAGAAGTGTACCCATGGAGGCCAATCAGCTGCTGATAGTGCCTGTACACGGTACGGAAACAACTGGTTCTTCCGTAGCACTCTCCATACAGTGACGTGGTCAACGTTAGCTTGTACAGCAGCAACTTCTCTGACGCTGACATTAGGGTTATCGTCAAATGCACGAAGAATTGCCTCGTCCATTGCAGGTGTCCCGTCGTTCTAGGTCTTCCCCAGTCGCGAGTCATAGGCTGGAATGTTCCGTGCTCCCTAAGACGCCGATCAATTGCTTCGAACGTCTTCCTGTCGGGACACCTTCGTTCTGGAAATCTGTCTCGATACAAACTTACCGCGCCACGGCTATTGCCCCGTGCTAATCCATATATCAAATGGGCATCTGCCAACTCCGCATTTGTAAACATTGCACTGACTGCAAAACCACGTTCGTGATGAACACTAACCTGTTGATGCTACGTACTGATGTGCTCGATGCTAGTACTGTAGAGCAATGAGTCGCATGTCAACACAAGCACCGAAGTCGACATTACGTTCCTTCAATTGGGCCAACTGGCGGTGAATCGAGGAAGTACAGTACATACTGACGAAACTAAAATGAGCTCTAACATGGAAATTAAGCGTTTCCGGACACATGTCCACATAACATCTTTTCTTTATTTGTGTGTGAGGAATGTTTCCGTAAAGTTTGGCCGTACCTTTTTGTAACACCCTGTATATGAATGAAAATTGATTCGAAAACCCTGAGATTCGAACCGGGGGCTCCTGCTCACTGGGCTAGTAATGTGAAATGCCGGGTATTTACACCGAAGAGCCAAAGAAACTGGTACACCTGCCTAACGTCGTGTAGCGCCCCCGCGAGCACGCAGAAGTGCCACAACACGACTTGGCGTGGACTCGACTAACGTCTGAAGTGGTGCTGCAGGGAACCGAAACCGTAAATCCTGCAGGGCTGTCCATAAATCCGTAAGAGTTCGAGGGGGTGGAGATCTCTTCTGAACACCACTTTGCAAGACATCTCTCATATGCTCAATAATGTTCGTGTCTTGGGAGTCTGGTGGCCAGCGAAAGTGTTTAAACTTACAAGAGTGTTCCTGGAGCCAGTCTGTAGCAATTCTGGACGTGTGGGATGTCGCATTGTCCTGCTGGAATTGCCCGAGTCCGTGGGAATGGACAGTGGACGCGAATGGATGCAGACCACAGGCACCGACTCCTTGGGGCCTGAGGGGGCCCTAGCCCCCTCAAAACTTCATAATTTAAGAAAATTATTAGTGTAGTGTTGGCAGAAGAGCCAACACCGTGTTACGAATACAGGCCAAAATGCACGCGTTTTAGCTCTCGCAGGCTGGCGTGAGGAGGGAAGGACTATACTGACGTGAGGTCTGGAACATGACAAGGAATGAGAATTCGGAAAGCTGACGTAATTAGTTTCATACTTAACTTTAATCCATTAATGATGAACGTCGCTCTTGACGGTACATGATTCACAATATTATCTGTTCAGAATTCAGTCTAATTACTGAATATGGCGCCTTGCTAGGTCGTGGTAAATCATGTAGCTCAAGGCTATATTAAACTGTCGTCTCTGCAAATGAGAGCGTATGTAGTCAGTGAACCATCGCTAGCAAAGTCGGCTGTCCAACTGGGGCGAGTGCTAGGGAGTCTCTAGACCTGCCGTGTGGCGGCGCTCGGTCTGCAATCACTGACAGTGGCGACACGCGGGTCCGACGTATACTACCGGACAGCGGCCGATTTAAAGGCTACCACCTAGCAAGTGTGGTTTCTGGCGGTGACACCACAATTGGTAATACTGTACTTTGTAAAATCACAAAATTATTTTGCAATTTTTAATTTTCCTTGTTTGACGATAGTTACCTTTTAAAATAACATTCAGTAGTGAGTTATTACGGCAGTAAGCAGGTTAACTGAAAACGACTGGTGTGAATGGTGACAGTGTTACGGAGCTGCGCGCACCCTTAGTGTTTGTCCCGGTCCGCTGACCTCCGGGCCAGCGCTGCGGCCGCGGCTGGAGCAGAGGCGGCTGGAACCAGCTGGAACCCCCTCGCATTACGTCGCTCTGATTTCGCACTCATTCAGTGTGGACAGTTTCGTTCAGTGATGCTGCAGACGTGTTTACTTTTCCGACTTTAGTGCCTAATGGACTATTTTGCATGACTGTATTTTATTCGTTTATTTTAGTCTCTTATTTCATTGTGAATTAAGTTTGCAATGGATAAATTTGTTACCAAAAAGGCGCGCTTGGAAGTTGACGGTACTGCAAGTCAACTCCAACAGTCGTCAATTGCTTCATAAAGAAGTTGTTCTCGAATTAAATTCTATCACTAACCGAATTGTGGCCTCCCAATTGAATGAACAATTAGATAGTGATACGAAGAAAGACCGTTTAGCTCTTGAGACAATTTTTACTACCGTGCAATTTCTATGCCGACAAGGACTACCAATTAGAGGGCACGAAGATGTAAATTCAAATTTTTTTCAATTGTAGGAACTACGAAAGAATGCCATATTTGAGTTTAAAGGTTGGTTAGGGCGTTCAGGGCATAAGTGGACGTCTCACGATATTCAAAACGAGATCATTGATCTGCTAGGAAAGTCTGTGTTGAGAAAGGTACTGTTTTCAATCAAGAAGACTGAACATTTTTCTATTGTGGTTGACGAAACAAGTGATTCTTCGATTCACGAACGTCATTTTGTATTGGTACTGTCGATGGTTCTTAATCATCAATGAAAAATTTGTTGGCTTACACGAGACCCCCAACACTGAATCACAAACCTTGTTTAGTATTTTAAAAGACGTTTTTGCTCGTCTTGATTTGTCAATGGATAACTTACGTGGACACTGGTATGATGGTGCCTCGAATATGAGAGGTAAGTTCAAAGGACTTAAAACTTTAGTTTTGGATACACAACCAAAAGCACGCTACGTGCACTGCACTGCTCACGGTTTAGACTTGGCAGATGTAGACAGTCTCCGTCATCTTACGTTTATGAGGGATATTGTGGCTTTAGCCAAGGACTTAATAAACACCGTAAGGAAATCCAAAAAAGGATGTGACTTTTCAGAAGCGTACGCTGTGAGTGCGCCAACGTCCGAGCTGGTCTACGACCCCTTTGCCCGACTCGATGGACTATGCGAGCTTCTAGTATCTTGAGAATATCGAATAGATTTGAAGGACTTCTAGAGCTTTTTGAAACATTTTCTGCACAGGGTAAAACAGACTTGACTCAATGTTACAATTCAAGATTTATTTCTTTTTACGTCTTTATTGCCATGCAATGAACCCAGTAGAGGATGTCAATCAAAAAATTCAGTGCCCTCATCTTAAGTGTTGCTGATCTGGAAAAAATATATGAGGGCTCGATTTGTATATTGTATGGAAGGCATGGTAGTTTTGAACACTGTAGGGAATTGTGTTTAAAAGTTGATGATCCTTCGCTTTCTCAGAATCGAAGTATATCAAAGAATTATGAAAACAATGAAACCAGCTCACCGCACACTTTCAAAACTCCAAAGGAATACTACAAAGCTACTTACATTGAAGTTTGTGAAACGGTGCAATCCTGCATTACTGAGCGCTTTGCTTCAACTGGACTCACACAGGTCATTGCGGTTGAACAAGACTGCTTGCTTTTAGTAACAGAGGTGAAACAAATTTGGAAAAATCAACTGTGTTTTTCAAAAATGACCGAGACATTGAGAGACTGCGCTTACGCTTGAACATGTTTGCCGATATAAAAAAAAAACTGGTCTTAAAAACCATGCGTGATGTAAGATCACACAAGAGCACGCAGTTGGAGAAATGTTATGGCAAGTAGTGAAGTGCATTAAGCTTCTACAAGTAGTTCCTATCACGACAGCAACAGCAGAACGGTCATTCAGCGCCCTTAGACGTCTGAAGTCATATCTCCGATCAACAATGGGACAGAATCGATTGAACGATTTGACTGCTCTTCATGTCCACCGAGATGTTTTGGATGAATTGGATAAACGACCAGTCATCAACGACTTCATATTCAGTAATACAGTCAGACGGTCGACATTTGCACCTTTCTAAAGACACTGTAGCCGTAATAATGGCCTTTAGAGCAATATTTAAACTCTTTAAAAAATGTTGTTGTTGTTGTTGTTGTTGTCTTCAGTCAGACTGGTTTGATGCAGCTCTCCATGCTACTCTATCCTATGCAAACTTCTTCATCTCCCAATACTTACTGCAACCTACATCCTTCTGAATCTGCTTAGTGTATTCACCTCTTGGTCTCCCTCTACGATTTTTACTCTCCACGCTGCCCTCCAGTGCTAAATTTGTGATCCCTTGATGCCTCAGAACATGCCCTACCAACCGGTTCCTTCTTCTTGTCAAGTTGTGCCACAAACTCCTCTTCTCCCCAATTCTATTCAATACCTCCTCATTAGTTACGTGATCTACCCATCTAATCTTCAGCATTCTTCTGTAGAGAATTAAATACATGCATAATGTTAAATTTTCAGTTTCGAAATATTAGTATTAGTTTGGTACTATATTGCTATATTACTTTATTTTCAAATGCTTAAATATTTTTACGGTGTAAGACCCAATTAAAACCCTATATTTACATACTTTTTGACCGAAAGTATTACGTATATTGTACTCACTTTATTAACTTTGAGATATTGTTTTTATTTAATGAACCCAGAGCGTTATTCAAAGTAAAGTGAAATTAGCTATTTCACTTATTAATCAAAGTGCTATTACTGTGCGACGGCAATATTTTATGTTTTATTCTTTTAATGATAGTTTAGGATTTATTTAAATATAATTTCAGTCTTTTCATAGCTATATGTTCACTGCTCTGTAGTAATCTATAAACATGATTATTGGTGTAAATTAAATTAGCTTTTTACGAAAATAACGTGCACGTTTATGTTTTGTTTCTTTTTTCAAAGCCAAAAAATGTGTCAGGCTTGTCGAGTTTCCCGGAGTGTCGAGTTATCGACAGTCCAGTTTTCGGGGTTCTAATGTTGATCATATGACTCTAAAACGCGTAAAAAAAGTTTAAAACTCACTATTTTTCATCTAAAATTTAGAAAATATTTCTCGGGGCAAGACTCCCAGTATGGGTCTCTCTCCCCCCCCCCCCCCATTATTTTTTTATAAGTCGACGGCCCTCGATCAGACAGGATGCCTACGTACGTGTCACCTGCCAGAGTTGTATCTAGACGTATCAAACGTCCCGCATCACTCCAACCGCACACTCCTCACACCTTTACAGAGCCACCACCAGCTTGAAGAGTCCCCTGCTGACACGAGGCTGTCTCCATACGTGTACACGTCCATCCGCTCCATACAATGTTAAACGAGACTCGTCCGACCAGGCTACGTGTTTCCTGTCATCAACACTCCAATGTCGGTGCTGACGGGTCCAGGCGAGGCATAAAGCTTTGCGTAGTGCAATCATCGAGGATAGACGAGTCGGCCTTCAGCTCTGAAAGCCCATATCGATGATGTTTCGTTCAATGGTTCGCACGCTGACACTTGTCGATGGTCCAGCATTGAAATCTGCGGAAGGGTTGCACTTCTGCCACGTTGAACGATTCTCTTCAGTCGTCGTTGGTCCCCATCTTGCATAATCTTTTCCCAGCTGCACCAATGTCGGAGATTTGATGTTTTACCGGATTACTGATATTGACGGTACACTCGTGAAATGGATCTATTGGAAAATCCCCACTTCATCACTACCTCGGAGATGTGTGTTCAAATGGCTCTGAGCACTATGGGACTTAACATCTATGGTCATCAGTCCCCTAGAACTTAGAACTACTTAAACCTAACTAACCTAAGGACAGCACACAACACCCAGTCATCACGAGGCAGAGAAAATCCCCGACCCCGCCGGGAATCGAACCCGGGAAACCGGGCTCGGGAAGCGGGAAGCGAGAACGCTACCGCACGACCACGAGCTGCGGACGGACATGCTGTGTCCCATCGCCTGTGCGGCGACTATAAAACCACGTCCAAACTCACTTAAATGCTGATGACCTGCCATTGTAGCAGCAGTAACCGATCTAACAACTGCGCCAGGCAGTTTCTTTCTTGTATAGGGGTTGCTGACGGCAGCGCCGTATTCTGGCTGTTTATATACCTCTGTATTTGAATAGCCATGCCTATACCACTTTCTCTGGCGCTTCAGTGTAGAACAGATGCAATATTATTTCACTTTATTACACGAATAATAAAAAGATTTAGTTAACTTGATACAGTACTTTGCCACAGAAGTGCTTCATAATTTTCAGCTGTCACTGACTGTTAAACTATCACTCGATGCCGTAATTAACAACCTCTTCTCTTACAGTAGCATCTTTAACATTTACAAAAGTACACTTGCATCTGAGGCTTGAAGGACCCTGTACCCTTGCTCGATGATGGCGACTGCTTCAGCTGACGTCACTTCCAGGATCGGCTCTGTGAGACGGCGCTGCTATGCCGACAGAGGGGGCGTGCCTTCTTCAGTCGCCGGCCGGGGTGGCCGAGCGGTTCTAGGCGCTTCAGTCTGGAACCGCGCGGCCGCTACGGTCGCAGGTTCGAATCCTGCCTCGGGCATGGATGTGTGTGCTGTCCTTAGGTTAGTTAGGTTTAAGTAGTTCTAAGTTCTAGGGGACTGATGACCTCAGATGTTAAGTCCCATAATGCCCAGAGCCATTTGAACCATTTTTGAACCTTCTTCAGTCTCTCCCGCTCGCCACTGCAGGTACCGAGGCGCTTCGCCAACTCTGGTCTCTGGAAGACGTCACAGTCGTAGGCGCTTCTGCGACCAAGAAATCCACAGCACAGAATGTCGAAGGAAAAGAAATATCACTGCTCGAAAATTCTCGAAGCACGCAACGGTCCAGCTGAAAGCACGTGAACGACGGTAAATTCGTCGGACGGTTCTATCGCAGACGTAGGGGGAGGGAGGGTGGAGGGGAGGAAAGTAAGGGCAAGCCTTGAACCTATTTTTATTAAAAAGGAAAAGCACAATAAATATCATTGAAAATCTCAAATTGTATATACTGTACTGATGAAAGTTAATAATTACTAACTTCTAGCCAGCTGGAGTAACTTGTATCAGCAACTTCCGTTAATCAATAGAACGAAAAACAAGTCCGAGTTGCAGATATTTTATTTTTCATTCGATGACTAATTTCATGCCGAGACTCATTTTCAAATTGGGTCGAAACTAGTCATCGAATGGAAAATAAAATATTTGCAAGGTGCGCTGCTTTTTCATTGTATTCAAAATTAAATACATTCCTGGAAATGGAAAAAAGAACACATTGACACCGGTGTGTCAGACCCACCATACTTGCTCCGGACACTGCGAGAGGGCTGTACAAGCAATGATCACACGCACGGCACAGCGGACACACCAGGAACCGCGGTGTTGGCCGTCGAATGGCGCTAGCTGCGCAGCATTTGTGCACCGCCGCCGTCAGTGTCAGCCAGTTCGCCGTGGCATACGGAGCTCCATCGCAGTCTTTAACACTGGTAGCATGCCGCGACAGCGTGGACGTGAACCGTGTGTGCAGTTGACGGACTTTGAGCGAGGGCGTATAGTGGGCATGCGGGAGGCCGGGTGGACGTACCGCCAAATTGCTCAACACGTGGGGCGTGAGGTCTTCTCCACAGTACATCGATGTTGTCGCCAGTGGTCGGCGGAAGGTGCACGTGCCCGTCGACCTGGGACCGGACCGCAGCGACGCACGGATGCACGCCAAGACCGTAGGATCCTACGCAGTGCCGTAGGGGACCGCACCGCCACTTCCCAGCAAATTAGGGACACTGTTGCTCCTGGGGTATCGGCGAGGACCATTCGCAACCGTCTCCATGAAGCTGGGCTACGGTCCCGCACACCGTTAGGCCGTCTTCCGCTCACGCCCCAACATCGTGCAGCACGCCTCCAGTGGTGTCGCGACAGGCGTGAATGGAGGGACGAATGGAGACGTGTCGTCTTCAGCGATGAGAGTCGCTTCTGCCTTGGTGCCAATGATGGTCGTATGCGTGTTTGGCGCCGTGCAGGTGAGCGCCACAATCAGGACTGCATACGACCGAGGCACACAGGGCCAACACCCGGCATCATGGTGTGGGGAGCGATCTCCTACACTGGCCGTACACCACTGGTGATCGTCGAGGGGACACTGAATAGTGCACGGTACATCCAAACCGTCACCGAACCCATCGTTCTACCATTCCTAGACCGGCAAGGGAACTTGCTGTTCCAACAGGACAATGCACGTCCGCATGTATCCCGTGCCACCCAACGTGCTCTAGAAGGTGTAAGTCAACTACCCTGGCCAGCAAGATCTCCGGATCTGTCCCCCATTGAGCATGTTTGGGACTGGATGAAGCGTCGTCTCACGCGGTCTGCACGTCCAGCACGAACGCTGGTCCAACTGAGGCGCCAGGTGGAAATGGCATGGCAAGCCGTTCCACAGGACTACATCCAGCATCTCTACGATCGTCTTCATGGGAGAATAGCAGCCTGCATTGCTGCGAAAGGTGGATATACACCGTACTAGTGCCGACAATGTGCATGCTCTGTTGCCTGTGTCTATGTGCCTGTGGTTCTGTCAGTGTGATCATGTGATGTATCTGACCCCAGGAATGTGTCAATAAAGTTTCCCCTTCCTGGGACAATGAATTCACGGTGTTCTTATTTCAATTTCCAGGAGTGTATGTACGGAAGATCTCACCATCTCGTTGTTTACGTTCGTCGAAGCTGTAATTACACGGGTGGTGTAACACTGTTATGTTGGAGATTTCTTACGACAAACAAAAATGGCTTTGAGGCATAAGGCAATCTCCAGTCTAAAAAACAAACTTTCGTTTTACCGAGTAGCCTGTGTAACAGATCGCGTGCATATTTCACACTCCGTTAATCATATTTTGCTGACAGCGTTTTCCTCGTACATACTTTAATAAACTTGTTAAAGTCCTTCGTCTACATCTCTGCAGACACCTTCTAAACATTCTGCGTGGTGCCTGTTTGTTCTAAGTCATGTCTCCCTACCACTTTCCCGCAACGACGCTCTGAGCGTGTTTTTTAGGGAATTGACTAGTCTGAACCTGGGACCTGTTGCTGGTAAGGAGACGCCAGACCACACATGACATGTAGAATTCAGAAGAGTTCAGTGAGACTAGCGATGATATAACCAAATGCTTAATGATTTCAGCGTCAGCTCCACTGCACTCCCTGTAAAAGAATCTTAATACTAACTAAATTTAGTGGAAGGGGTTCAAGGCTTTCCTATTTTTAGTTAGCTCATAAAATAACGTCGAAAAAACAGTTAAGTTTACCATTGGAAATTTTATTCTACTCACAAAACATTGTTTATAAATTGCACTATTGATAAAAGGAAATGTTTTAATACAGGATGGTAAAAACGAACTGCGTTCAACAAAAATGTGAACGAATATTACCTGAGTGGGTTTCCAAGTTCTACAATGGATCGAAGGATGACCTATGCCATATCACATCTAGAATCTAGGTTTAAATTGAGTTTCACAAAAGAAAAAACTATCAAAATGGTCTACAGTGACCCTCAATTATCTTTAATTACCTATCTAACTTGTCGTAAATTACAGTGGCTGATGTGGCTTCTCAGTAACTATATAACAGAAAAATCATCGCGTTTCAGATTTTTACTTCAAGTGGCAAATGTGAACACCATGAGCTTTAACTGACGATCGACACTAGTATTATGCAAAAAGGGGATGTAACAGATGAGACTTCTGCAGTTCTGAGTGAAGCCTTCCGCGCTCAAAAATGCAGCATCGCGTGCGTTCATTACCTTGTCGGTGTTCGTCAGGGGGCGGCGGCCGGCGCAGCTCCGCTCACCTCGCCGTCTTCTAACTTCTCCTTACTACAATTTACCGAAGTTGGTTGAAAAAAAACTATCTGGCTGTGTTTTCATCTGACCAATCACGGTCTCAATGTTAACCTTACGCTCCGCCTACAAAACTTATGTCTATCCAACGAGAAACGTTATGCTTTGTGTGGTGGGGCAATGTTTTTAAAGTTAGCAACGTAACAGAGACGCGAAAAAGTCTCACGCTAAAACTTGCAGCTGGTGTGGTCCTTTTTGTGTTATCGTAAGATCTATACTGTTCTTCTGGAGGGCTCTAGCTTTTAACATGGGCTGGGGGGTGGTCCTAACGTAACAGAGACGCGAAAAAGTCTCACGCTAAAACTTGCGGGTGGTGTGATCCTAGCAGTTAGCTGGCGACGTGGGTGTCCATCCGTCCCTTATCGTAGGGTCTTCCAGCTTAACACGGTTCTGCTCTCGGCTTCTGTTCTCGTTTCTCCCCTCGGAATTGCGTCTGTCTCACGGTGGGAAGGTTTGACATGCATTTACGCATTCTTGTGTTAGTCTGTGGTATTCCATTTGCTCACTCGTTACTCATATTACTTTGGTTAATTTAATGTCAGGATTTATTCGGAGCTATGTGACATACTACTGGATTTCCTTATCATGTCAGGGTTTTCATGGAAGGTGTTGGATTTGCCTGACACATTACAACCTGATGCTATATGTGGCAGCTGCTGAAACAGGAAAGAACCACTAACGTAATGACTGCAGCTGCTACACTACTGGCCATTAAAATTGCTATACCACGAAGATGACGTGCTACACACGCGAAATTTAACCGACAGGACGAAGATGCTGTGATACGCCAATGATTAGCTTTTCAGAGCTTTCACACAAGGTTGGCGCCGGTGGCGACACCTACAACGTGGTGACATGAGGAAAGTTTCCAACCGATGTCTCATACACAAACAGCAGTTGACCGGCGTTGTCTGGTGAAACGTTGTAGTGATGCCTCGTGTAAGGAGGAGAAATGCGTACCATCACGTTTCCGACTTTGATAAAGGTCAGATTGTAACCTTTCGGGATTGCGGTTTATCGTATCGCGACATTGATGCTCGCGTTGGTCGAGACCCAATGACTGTTAGCAGAATATGGAATCGGTGGGTTCAGGAGGGTAATACGGAACGCCGTGCTGGATCCCAACGGCCTCGTATCACTAGCAGTCGAGATGACAGGCATCTTATCTGCACGGCTGTAACGAATCGTGTAGCCACGTCTCGATCCCAAAGTCAAGAGATAGGGACGTTTGCAAGACAACAACCATCTGCACGAACAGTTCGACGACGTTTGCAGCAGCATGGACTATCAGCTCGGAGACCACGGCTGCGGTTACCCTTGACGCTACATCACAGACAGGAGCGCCTGCGATGGTGTACTCGACGACGACCCTGGGTGCACGAATGGCAAAACGTAATTTTTTTAGATCAATCCAGGTTCTGTTTACAGCATCCTGATGGTCGCATCCGTGTTTGGCGACATCTATGTGAACGCACATTGGAAGCGTGTATTCGTCATCGCCATACTGGCGTATCACTCGGCGTGATGGTATGGGGTTCCATTGGTTACACGTCTCGGTCACCTCTTGTTCGCATTGATGGCACTTTGAACAGTGGACATTACATTTCAGATGTGTTAGGACCCGTGGATCTACCCTTCATTCAATCCCTGCGAAACCCTACATTTCAGCAGGATATTGCACGACCGCACGTTGAAGGACCTGTACGGGCCTTTCTGGATACAGAAAATGTTCGACTACTGCCCTGGCCAGCACATTCTCCAGATCTCTCACCAATTGAAAACATCTGGTCAATGGTGGCCAAGCAACTGGCTCGTCACAATGCGCCAGTCACTGCTCTTGACGAACTGTGGTATCGTGTTGAAGCTGCATGGGCAGCTGTACCTGTACACGCCACCCAAGCTCTGTTTGACTCAATGCCCAGGCGTGTCAAATCCGTTATTACTACCAGATATGGTTGTTCTGTCAGGATCTATGCACCCAAATTGCGTGAAAATGTAATCATATGTCAGTTGTAGTATAATATATTTGTCCAATGAATACCCATTTATCATGTGCATTTCTTCTTGGTGTAGCAATTTTAATGGCCAGTAGTCTAGTAACCGTACTGTAAATCCTAGTCTTTCTTCAGGTTATGTCGGTCGTCGGAAATGAGTGTTCTGCTTTTACGTTTCCTCTTCAGTTGTAATGAGAGGGCACCAAAAAGCGACGGTCGACATACGTGCAGAGTTGTGGACCACACTGAGGTGACCAGTGCACCGCCACCGACTCGACAGGTAGTCCGAAGTCCCCTGCAGAAAGTGCTGCCGGTGCAGCGTGCGTCTCGACTGTGGCCCACGAATGTTGCGACGTATTTACAACAGCCGGTCAGGGTGGCCAAATCATTCGCTCGAGCTGTCCAGAATGTTCTCCAAACCAGTCGCGAACAACTGTGGCCAGATCACGAGGCTCACTCCCATCCCTCCTCGTCTGGGAACACGAGTCCACGAATGACCAAACGTAAGCATTTCGAGTCAATAATCGGAAATTTCGACGAGAGGGCCAAGTCAGTTCCGTGTAAACATTGTCCACACCACTATGGAGCAACCACCAGCTTGCACAGTGGCTCGTGCACAACTCTGATCGTGTCTCGCTGGGGTCTGCGCCATACATGAACTCTACCATCAGCTTTTACTGACCGAAACTGTGAGCGTGTGGGTGCTATTCTGTCGTTCTGCGCAACGGATTAATCTGAGATGTACACTTAACCCTGTGGCTCCTGCAAGATGCAATTTCCACCCCCACACTACTACAGAAGTCAGAGAGACGCTCCTAACGTTCTAAAGAGAAATGCCTGAAAAACTTTCAGCAATAAATATCTTCCGGAGTGGTCCGCTGTAAGGAAATGACACAAAAATTCACAAAATTTCTTACGTAACTAGTGGGATACTTGGGTGCTGGAGTAGTGCTAGTTAGTGTAAGAAAAACATGAAACTAACGAAAATTATCATTTAGTTTGCAAAAATTCAGTGAAATCACAATGGCACTTTCAGTTATGAACTGGACAAGTTATTTTCGGGTTCTTTTCGGAATGTGAAGTTACCTCTTAAGGATAGGATTCGCTAATGAAATTTCTATACAAAGTTTAAGATTGTTATTGACTTGGCAGAATGGCTGAGAGCTGCGCCTACTGAACTCGAATAATTATCCGTTACAACGTTACTAGGTACGGTCGATGCTGTCACGTGTGAAATGCAGTGAAGTGTACTGTTGTGGAGGAAATATGGGGCTCGCAAGAGCTGTAGCGCACAATACCGTAAGCTGCGATGACTGCTGTCTGTGCCGCTCGCTGCTGACAAATAAGATAACTCTCGTTCTATCTGGATTGACCATCGCCAATCGAACTCTCCCTACGCCTTGATGAAGTCGAGGATTCCTATTCGACCCTAGTCTAACTATTGGCGTGGTACACCGGTCAGATAACCAGTCCACCGCGATGCCAGGCGTTTAACTGTAACTCTGTCCGTTCACACCACACAATAAGTGTGGCGGCCGACACAGTGAACGACACTTAATCGCGAGGACTCGATATAGAGTCGCACTCTGATTCGCTCTCGACAGAGGTGCTCTCCCAGTGAAGTACTGAGGAGAGACTTGTTCCTCGCTCCTTGAGTCCACGTACGAGCGCACACGCTCTCGTTACATGTTCTCGCTCCAAGAGCGACAACTGAACAGTCGCTCTGCACGCCAGACATGAAGCGGTATATTTTTCGGTCTCTTCCATTACTCCTTCAGCTCAAGGCGTCAGAAATATCGTCTGCCAACGAGCATTGCTCTTCTAAAACGGGAGAATGACGTTTCATTTATGGCGACCAATCCGGAAATCTGTAGCATCGGCGTTTGGCGTTTGCTGTCTCGCTGTGAAAACCTCTGAAACTGCGTGCTATGTTTGTAAAGAATGCGTAGGCTGGGCGCTCCCACACAATGTAGCGGAATTTGCTTTTAAGCCGAACACGGGGTCATTCTCCTCTTTCACTCGGGCAAACCACGTCCGCTCCACGGGCGGTCGCCGTCCGACATAGACAGGCTGAGTCGTCCTGTGAAGGGACCGGCCTCTCGGCGTGCGGTCCGCCTCTCCTGAAATACAAGCTCTTGCGGCCGCCGTGTCTGGAATGTGTGTGTGTACGCCAGCCTCGAGTGTCTCAACCCTGGTGCGCACTTGTTATTTGCATATCGTTTACACGAATTCATACAACACTGACTTTATCTTATCGAGTTTGGGTTCGAATAAAACGTCTTGATGTGCGGAATATGATTGTGAGGGCGGAATATGTAAGCAATGAGGGTCAGGAGACCACGACGTCTTACAAAACAACCACGGTTTTGGAGTCTTCTAGGGTCCAAACGATACGGCGACGAGCCCAGGACAGGCGCTGCAGGCGACGTCGTGCTGTTATCACGTCGGCCGTCTGCCGCCACAGCCCATTAACGCTAGTTCTCGCTGTACTATCCTAACGGATATGTTCGTCGTACGTCCCACATTCATTTCTGCAGGTATTTGACACAGTCTCGCTTGTCTCTTAGCCGTCGGCAACTGCTTTGTCCGCGGTGCGACGTAATGCACGACATTTTCTACTCTCGGCGCACTCTCGACACAGCGGATCTCGGAATATCGCATTCGCTAGCGATTTCGGTAACGAAATGTCCCACGCGTCCGGCTCAAACGACCATCCCGCGTCCCGTCGTGCGACCGTAATCACGTCGAAGACATTTCCACGTGCACCACACGAGTACGAAGAAGACAGCTCCGGCAACGCAGTGCTGCGTTATACGTCGTGCACGCGGTACTGACGCCACGTGTGTATCGGTTTTGTACGAGTTCGTCAGGTTACTGTAGTTTTAAGGGATCTCTAGCCGCAGTTAAGTGTCAAGTGCACTAGCTGTATGCATTTGACCTTTATATATAATTGAGAGAATCAGTGCAGCAAAAGACGTATTTCCGTCCACGCAACAAACAATAAACTGCTCGTTACACCGGGTTTGTAACCTCCGTGTGACACACAGTACTCGTTAAAGTCTGTGCTAAGGTAACTGAGCGGGGTTCACCTTATGAGAAAGGATTTTCGTATAGATATCGACCGCGTGTACCAGAATGGTGGCAAATCAGACTTACGTCCACTCTGTAATAACAATGATGCGTCAAGCAAGTTCGAAATGCAATTACACGTCAGGATGGAACAAAAGCAAACCAGAAGATGCTACCAATGTGACAATAATACGGTCGCCAGCCTAATTAGGCATTAACTCAGTTTCTTCCCTGTACAAGTTGGTATATATTCATGGAAAACAACAAGTAGTAACACTGCATAATATAGCAGAATTTTAGAACCAGAAAATCTATTGAACTGATAGTCCCACGTTCTGTACTTATACGGAAAAACCATGGATGCAAGACAGCCAAGTCACTATGAGAGGAAGCCGAAAGGCACGCGTTTAAGCTCACGCAGGCTGGCGTGAGGTCTGGAACAGGTAAAGGAATTTATAGTAGCACAGAATGTAAGTAACTACTGGAATACTTAACTTTAATTCATAATTAGTGAACATCGGTCTGACGGTACATGTATCACAAGATAAATAGCAAATGATAATGGCACCTTGGTAGGTCGTAGCAAATGACGTAGCTGAAGGCTATGCTAACTATCGTCCGGCAATTGAGAGCGTATGTAGACAGTGAACCATCGCTAGCAAAGTCGGCTGTACAACTGGGGCGAGTGCTAGGGAGTCTCTCTAGACTAGACCTGCCGTGTGGCGGCGCTCGGTCTGCAATCACTGATAGTGGCGACACGCGGGTCCGACGTATACTAACGGACCGCGGCCGATTTAAAGGCTACCACCTAGCAAGTGTGGTGTCTGGCAGTGACACCACACATAAGACTACAGTACAATGCATACTACAAAACTTTATACTGTCTATTAATCTGATTAAAATCGGGCGTAGGTTACACTAGAAATATCACTTTTGTGCCGCACACAAAATGTCAATTTTGATAAAGATAAAACACTGATAAATTTTGACTTTTATATTCACTTTAACTTTTGCTGGTCAAACCAATTTAGAACACTTCAGAATTCAAATGAATAAAAGAGGGGTGGACCCTGAAACTGTTATGATCACTGTATTAAAAAAAAAAGATTTCTGAATTTATTATGCGTTCACGATTTCCAGTATATAAGTTACTACTCTTTTCATCTTATTTACTGGTCATTTAAATACCTTTATATCTATCTCGAAATAATTAAACTTCATTACTATATCAATACTAAAGTTATCTTTCGACTGTGTTACACTTTCGTTATTCATTTACTGGTTCATTAACGGAACACTTCTTTAAACACCATTCTAACATAGCTAGGTCTGCAAATAATTATTATTAACACAAATTTTAAATTTTCCTTTCTGGACACTCGGATTGCACAATATTTGGAAAGGATCCTGTCTAGGTTAGTTGTGAGGATAATTAAATGATGGGAAAGTTCTGGTAAAATTTAGGTTATTATTGCATAGTTCACTGTCTGATCCATACGAATACAGTACTAAAAGTTTCAACCTGCTAGTATCGATGCGGCGGTTGGCGGGCGGCGAGATGGCGAGGCACAGAGCACACATACAACCACAGCTATGGCTCTTGACGAATCGGCACTTTAATTCTTCTTAGCGTCGCAATACTTTTCCATTTAGAGCCTATGGAATTTTGCCATGCTGTGTGGGTGTTGGACCGGCATACCCGAGGCTAAGTGAAGCTACGTCTTCCAGGAGAGCCTCCTCGATCCAGAACGTGTTTCTCGGACCGATGCCCAACTCCGACTACTACTGCTCATCCCGTTGTGCCGTGCAGCGCCCGTGTGCATTTTCCCGCGCTCGCCTGCCGCCCACCTTTTACCGCTCCCTGACAGGCCGGGCATTCACCCGAGGTTTTGCACTCCACATATCACGTATGGACCAGACGGACAGTTACAATTTTAAACATCTTACAACAGTTTCAGCATTTGTTACATTTCAATCCTATTACAATATTGCTTGACATTTGACATAAACTTTAATATTCACATGGAAACTTGTCTACAGTTTTCTTAACGTAATGACGTGAAACAAAAAGGAAATGAAATCAGAATATCAATTAGACAAGTTTATCGAAAAATCAGAAGAAAAAAATTACTAATACGTACAATAGTATAGCGTCGTTGTTGTTACAGGTTCATTCCCGAAGAGAATGTCTTTCGCACGCGAAGACATTCCTCCAATTGTTGAGAACGGTTGGAAGTGTGTGTAGAAGCTCTACCTTATATTTATCGACAAAGAATGTGGGGTAGGTTTGCCCTACTTGTGGGTGCTGGAAGCTGTCAGGGAGGCAGCCCGCCGCTACACGGGGCTGACGCAGCCTCTGCTGGGAAGCGAGGCAGCCACGGCGCAGACAAGAGCCGGCACACGCGTGCGTCCATTGTATGCAGAGCAGGGCAGGGCAGGGCAGGGCAGGGCAGCGATGGAGCTCCCGCCTGCCTGCCACACACTGGACTGGCCCCCTGCAGCAGGGTGAGCCGAGCTGCTCCCAGCTGAGCCGGACACACTCGCAGAACAACCTCTCGCGCGAACCACAGCGCGCTCCAGCCGCAAACAGCATCTGCAACTCACAAGGGGAGGGCCTCAGACACGGCCAACCGATTCGGCTCAGGTTTGGTAGGTCGCTTGTGTACAACCTAAAACGAAGGATTCTAAGATATTTTGGGTCAACACCCCCGCGTTTTTGAGAAAATCACCCCTAAAGGTTATGACGAGTGATCGACTCAAAGTCGGCGGGATCGATAGGTAATTGTAAATAGATCATTTTTCATCATGAGGTATGAGCTTTGAAGACGCATACTTTTCCAGAAATCGAGGTAAGAAACTTTTAGAACTGCCGCTTCTGTACCCACATGGTTAACGCTTTTCGCCGACAGCACCGATAGCGCAACGGCCAAGCTAACTGGCTGCGAATCTCGAAGAAACGTAGTGAATGTTATTCTTTTGGTTTGTATTTTTCCATATCTCAATTGATAGTGATAGGAGGGTTAATAAGGTAAGTAAATCGACAAGGAATGGTAATAAGGTAGGTAGATAAATTTCTCAAACCTCTTGGGATAGTAAACAACTAAAATGTTGCTCCAGGTCACTTTACAATGGCTCTTCCAGTCACTCTTACGTGTCCTCACTTTTCTTCGAACAACTGGATGTATGGTACTTGTCATACAAACATTCCAAACAAATATACTGACGGCACCAAGAACACCTAATGAATGCAATCTTTCGACAGCTACACTGTTCCTTCCCTATGATATGACGAAGAGGCAACCGGTACAACAAAACTCTCCCCGCGTGCATTCTGTCCCGTGCCTCGCTGTAAACAAGCGTCGCGCGGTTGGCTATCTGTGATCCCTCGTGAGAAATTCGCAGCACTCTTGCTCGGAGTTGTTTTCATGTGACAAGGCTTAAAAGTTTAATACTTTACTAACTCACGGCCTTTGGGGAATTAGTTAGCCTACCTTATTATTATCATTCCTTATTGATTTACTTACCTTGTTAACCCTCCTATCCCTGTCAATTGACATATGGAAAAATACAAACGAAAAGAAGAACATCCGCTAGGTTTCTTCGAGATTCGAACCCGTGTTTTCCGATTCCCAGCCGCTGCGCTATCGGCGCTGTAGGCGACAGGCGGTAACCATGTGGGTACTGACGGGGCAGTTGTAAAAGTTTCTTACCCCCATTTCTGCAAAAGTATGCGATTTCGGACCCCATTCCTCATGATGAAAAATGCTCTATTTACAATTATCTACCGATCCCGCCAATTTTGAGTCGACCGCTCGTCATAACCTTTAGGGGTGATTTTCTCAAAAACGCGGGGGTGTTGACGCAAAATATCTTAGATTCCTTCGTTTTAGGTTGTACGACCTGCCAAATCTGAGTCGAATGGTTTGGCCGTGTCTGAGGCCTTTCCCTTGTGAGTACGGCGTCCACCATTGTGTCCCCCTATATTTCCGAAAAGCGTTGCACGCTGTACCACGCCGCAGACTACTGTACGACATTCACTATCTGATCAAAAGTATCCGGACACCCCCTAAAACATACGTTTTTCATATTAGGTGCATTGTGCTGCCACCTACTGCCAGGTGCTCCATACCAGAGACCTCAGTAGTCATTAGATTTCGTGAGCGAGCAGAATGGGGCGGTCCGCGGAACTCACGGACTTGGAACGTGGTCAGGTGATTGGGTGTCACTCGTGTCATACGTCTGCAGGCGAGATTTCCACACTCCTAAACATCCCTAGGTCCACTGTTTCCGATGTGATAGTGAAGTGTAAACGTGAAGGGACACGTACAGCACAAAAGCGTGCAGGCCGACCTCGTCTGTTGACTGACAGAGACCGCCGACAGTCGAAGAGGATCATAATATGTAATAGGCAGACCGCCACACTGGAGTTCCAAACTCCATCATGATCCACTGCAAGTACTATGACAGTTAGGCGGGAGGTCAGAAAACTTGGATTTCGTGGTCGAGCGGCTGCTCATAAGCCACACATCACGCCGGTAAATGCCAAACGACGCCTCACCTGCTGTAAGGAGAGTAAACGCTAGATTCAACTGTGGAAAGTCTGCAGCTCGTGGTCGTGCGGTAGCGTTCTCGCTTCCCACGCCCGGGTTCCCGGGTGCGATTCCCGGCGGGGTCAGGGATTTTCTCTGCCTCGTGATGACTGGGTGTTGTGTGATGTCCTTAGGTTAGTTAGGTTTAAGTACTTGTAAGTTCTTGGGGACTGATGACCTCAGATGTTAAGTCCCATAGTGCTCAGAGCCATTTGAACCATTTTTTTGAACTGTGGAAAAACCTTGTGTGGAGCGACGAACCGCGGTACATAATATGGCATCCCCATGGTAGGGTGTGGGTGTAGTGTTGGCAGAAGAGCCAACACCGTGTTACTAGAGGAGGCCGAAATGCAAGCGTTTTAGCTCACGCAGGCTGGCGTGAGGAGGGAAGAACTATACTGACGTCAGGTCTGGAACATGACAAGGAATTAGAATTCAGAAAGCGGACGTATTAACTTTGATACTTAACTTTAATCCATTAATATGAACGTCGCTCTTGACGGTACATGAGTCGCAATATTATCTGTTCAGAAGACATTCAGTAACTCAATATGGCGCCTTGCTAGGTCGTAGCAGATGAGGTAGCTGAAGTCTATGCTGAACTATCGTCTCTGCAAATGAGAGCGTATGTAGTCAGTGAACCATCGCTAGCAAAGTCGGCTGTACAACTGGGGCGAGTGCTAGGAAGTCTCTCTAGACCTGCCGTGTGGCGGCGCTCGGTCTGCAATCACTGACAGTGGCGACACGCGGGTCCGACGTATACTACCGGACCGCGGCCGATTTAAAGGCTACCACCTAGCAAGTGTGGTGTCTGGCGGTGACACCACAGCGGGTACGGCCAATGCCCGATGAACGTCATCTGCCAGCGTGTGTAGTGCCAACAGTAAAATTCCGTGACGGTGGTCTTATGGTGTGGTCGTCTGTCTTTACGGAGCGGGCTTCCACCCCTTGTTGTTTTACGTGGCACTATCACAGCACAGGTCTACATTGACATTTTAAGCACCTTCTTCCTTCCCACTGTTGAAGAGCAATTCGGGGATGGCGATTGCATCTTTCACTACGATCCAGCACCTGTTCATAATGCACGGCCTGTGCCGGAGTGGTTACACAACAATAACATCCTTGTAATGGACTGGCCTGCACAGAGTACTCACCTGAAACCTATAGAACACGTTTGGGATGTTTTGGAACGCTGACTTCATGCCAGGCCTCGCCGACAGACATCGATACCTCTCCTCAGTGCAGCACTCCGTGAAGAATGGGCTGCCATTCCCCAATAAACCTTTCAGCACCTGATTGAACGTGTGTCTGCGATAGTGGAAGCTGTCATCAGGGCTAACGGAGGGTTACCTCCATATTGAATTCCAGCATTACCGATGGTGGGCGCCACGAACTTGTTAGTCATTTTCAGCCAGGTGCCCGGATAGTTTTGACCAAGTAATGTATGATGACATGGAGTATTTCACAGATGTGTGGATGGCCCTATCAGTAGTTGACAAAAGTAAATTAGTATTTTGACTGGCAGACGAATCTCCCACAGACAGGAAAGCGACGTGAAAGGTGGCGCAATCAAAAGCTGTAGTATCTCTGATGTTCTTCATGTAACGTTAGACCAACTTTGATGATGTCTCTAGAATACAGGGCAACGCTGACATGCAGACATGCACTCGCTCTTCCGAGGAACAGAGGCCAGGAGTTTCTTCAGGCACGTGACATGCAGCTCGCTGGTCACTAGTCCTTGTAGAGCTGCCAGTCTGCTGTGTCGCAGCCCCTGCTCTGGGCAGCCGCACACACACGCTGAGGAGCCCGCTGGTCCCGCGGCAGACCTTCTGTAGCGTCGCGTACTGCAGCGGCTCCACAGCTCGGTGCATGTCCCCTGCACAAATATCCAGCCATGCTGCCTCTGTGGCTCTCAACAACTGCGCAAGTGTAGCCGGTGCGAGATTTTGTGCACGAACTGCCCTGTCGATTATATCTCATAAATGTTCGATGGGATTCATGTCGGGCGATCCGTGTAGCCTAGTCGTTCGCTCCAACCGTCCAGAATCTCCTCCAGTCCAATCGCAGACAGTTGTGGCGCACTGATATGGCGCATTCTCATCCATCGGGTGATCAAAAAGTCAGTATAAATTTGAAAACTGAGTAAATCACGTAATAATGTAGATAGAGAGGTACAAATTGACACACATGCTTGGAATGACACGGACTTTTATTAGAACCAAAAAAATACAAAAGTTCAAAAAATGTCCTTCAGATGGCGCTTCATCTGATCAGAATAGCAATAATTAGCATAACAAAGTAAGACAAAGCAAAGATGATGTTGTTTACAGGAAATACTCAATATGTCCACCATCATTCCTCAGCAATAGCTGTAGTCGAGGAATAATGTTGTGAACAGCACTGTAAAGCATGTCCGGAGCTATGGTGAGGCATTGGCGTCGGATGTTGTCTTTCAGCATCCCTAGAGATGTCGGTCGATCACGATACACTTGCGACTTCAGGCAACCCCAAAGCCAATAATCGCACGGACTGAGGTCTGGGGACCTGGGAGGCCAAGCGTGACGAAAGTGGCGGCTGAGCACACGATCATCACCAAACGACGCGCGCAAGAGATCTTTCACGCGTCTAGCAATATCCTGCATAATCATCGTACGTTCCAGCAGCTGTTCGTCAGCCAGGCTGGGGATGATGCGATTCTGTAACATATCGGCGTACCTCTCACCCGTCACGGTAGCAGTTACAAAACAAGAATCACGCATTTCCTCGAAGAAAAAAGACCCGACAACGGTAGATGTGGTAAATCCAACCCATACCGTGACTTTCTCGTCGTGCAATGGAGTTTCCACGACAGTTCTAGGGTTTTCGGTAGCCCAAATCCTGCAGTTGTGGGCGTTGACAGACCCTCGGAGCGTGAAATGAGGTTCGCCGGTCCGCAACACGTTACTCAAACAATCGTCATCTTCCGCCATGTTTTGAAACGCCCACACCACAAATGCCTTCTGCTTCACTAAATCGCCAGGTAAGACTTCATGTTGCCAATGGATTTTGTACGCGTAAGTGCCAACCAAACAGTAGTGCATGGAATGCCGGTGCGACGTGCGACTGCACGAGCGCTGACTTCCCCGTGCATAGGCGAACCCGCTGCAGTCTCCATTTCTTCCTGAACTGTCTCAGCAGCATTACGCCTTGTGCTCGGTCGGCCACTACGGGGTCTATCGTCTAAACAGCCCGTGGCTTCGAACTTCGAAATCATTCTCGCCACAGCTGGATTTGTCAACGGACCTTTTCCCGTTCGAATCCCCTTCCTGTGGCGATAGGATCGTAACGCTGAACTAGCACATTCCCCATTCTGATAATACAGCTTCACTAAAAGCGCCTTTTCAGGTAACGTCAACATGCTGCGACTGCTGCCGCATCTGATTCTCTCTCTCATTACAGCTTTTGTTATACACGATTGTCATGCGCAGTCACTGACGTTTAGCTGTCCAGCGCCATCTGTCGGACGTTATGTGAACTTTGTTTATTTTTGGTTCTAATAAAACCCCATGTCATTTCAAGCATGTGTGTCAATTTTTACCTCTCTATCTACATTATTCCGTGGTTTATTAACTTTTCAAATTTGTACTAACTATTTGATCACCCAGTACATCTACTTCTACATGTCCTCCTAGTGCCAATACTTTTGTTTTATTTGTGTTAATTTTCGTTCCATATTTTTTTCCGTTAGTTGCAATGGTGTCCACCAATTCCTGTAATTCTTTTTCCCCTGTGGCTAGAAGGACCATGTCATCAGCAAATCTCAAACATTCACTGTACCTAACGTTTATTTACCTTAAAATATCTCCCCTTTAGAGCTTTATGAAGTACTTCATACGGTTCTGGAATTATGCTGGTTGACGCGCAATGTGATATTCGAGTGCTGTGTGGTACACTAGAGTATTGAGAAATCGAGTGTCGCAGTCGGCCCGTGTGCGCTGCCTGGCTATCCCACGCATCCCCACTGAGTCAGCACCTTCGACACGACGTCACCGCAGGAAACAGGCCCCGGAAACGGTGCGTCACCACAGGCGTCCAGCAGACCGCTGCGAGGGACCGGTGTTCACTTCTCCGCTCGGCCGTCCAGCACTCAGTTCCTCGCGTAACGCAAAACCACTGCTGCTAAATACGGCTTGCTTTCAGGTGTAGCCACGCTTGTCGCAACGTCACCGTAACCTTTTTGGACGTCGAAGGTCGGAGCAATTCCCGAGCACTCAGCGTCGAAAGAACGCCGTGACGTTACAGCCGGTTAATAAAATACCCACCGGAGGCACTGTTTCGCAGTTCGCGGTAGATCCTCGTAAAACGCCGAAATTTAGTTTAAAGCAGCTGGCAGTGATTGCCGTTGCACTCGATGATGATGGTGATGACGAACAGGAACGACGAGCAGAAAGAGTCTGTGTTAGGCAAACGTTAAAAGAAATCAACACACTGTGAAGAACAGTTCCACTCACTTCACAAGCAGGTGGAAAAGGAGCAGTCATTGTTCTATAAATATTTCGGAATGTCTAAACTGCTGTAGTTGGCTGAAGAGCCAACACCGTGTTACTAGAGGAGGCTGGCGTGAGGAGGGAAGGACTATACTGACGTCAGGTCTGGAACATGACAAGGAATGAGAATTCAGAAAGCGGACGTAATTAGTTTCATACTAAACTTTAATCCATTAATGATGAATGTCGCTCTTGACGGTACATGATTCACAATATTATCTGTTCAGAATAGTAACTGAATATGGCGCCTTGCTAGGTCGTAGCAAATGAGTAGCTGAAGGCTATGCTAAACTGTCGTCTTGGCAAATGAGAGCGTATGTAGACAGTGAACCATCGCTAGCAAAGTCGGCTGTACAACTGGGGCGAGTGCTAGGAAGTCTCTCTAGACCTGCCGTGTGGCGGCGCTCGGTCTGCAATCACTGACAGTGGCGACACGCGGGTCCGACGTATACTAACGGACCGAGGCCGATTTAATGGCTACCACCTAGCAAGTGTGGTGTCTGGCGGTGACACCACATAAACAACAGTTTTTTTACGTGTTAAGCAAGATACGTATAAAAACTGCGAAGAGAAGTTCGAGATTTAGGTGTCCAACATCATCACGGCAGAAGCTCACGGTTTGCCGAAGCTACTTCCACACGGGCCGTATTGCTGAACTAAATAAAACAAATGTGGAAGTGCTATTTGCCGGCAACAACAGGGAAATATCACGTGGCTGCGTAAGCGTCGCGTCGAAACATTCTTTCCCAGAAACCTTCAGGCGACGCTGACGTGATATGACGTGACGGTGTGTGTCAGCGCAACCGTGCCAACGGCAAGGGAGAATCTTTTGAAGTGACGTGACGTCACGCTGACATTGCGGTGACGGCGTGTGTCAATGGCAGAAGAGAATCTTTTGCAATGACGTGACACGAAGTTGACATTCCCTTGATGACGTGTGTCAACGCCAGCATTTGAACTGCAGAGGAGAATCATCTGACGTGACGGCGACGCTCTGTCAAGTGCCTATCAAACTTTATTCGCAACATAAATGCCCGTAGAGCTTACAGTGGAGTCCTTGGAGGATGCACTATGCAGGTTTCTCGAAACACACACACACACACACACACACACACACACACACACACACACACACATTGCATGGGGGCTTAATTATTATGCAATAATTTTAGTAGCTGTGTGTCCGGTTATGAAGTGTCGTAACCGGTTGACCCTGAGTAGTATTAGTACGCAATCTGACTGCATAAAATAACAATAAAGAATGAAGGGAAATTTCCGTTAACACAACTGATTAATTAAGTCCCCTGCAACTATAAAAGCTACGAAACAACAAAGCACAATTGTAACTGTTCTGTGTGTGGAAGTGAGATTCAACGTACATGTATCTGGCACGGTTCTTCCTCAATACGACAAGGAATTTTAAACATCATTTACAATGAACTAATTGAAAAACCAGAAATGCTATAATTGCACATAGAAACCAGAATTACAAGTCTAACACATGAACACGAGCCAGATGCTTTGTTGACTGAACCTGTGACCAAGAGGCATTGTCATTAAGGAAATGTGAAATAAAATTTTTTTTTGTTACCTCCATATATATTATGGAAAAATACACTGTGATCATTGCAACATCTTCCATCTATAAATTACACCAACCGAACAGCATCTACTCTCTCGCCCAACAGAACAACAACTGCACTCGACTGGTACTGCTCTCGACATCCTCTCAACAAGCACTGCCCACGGCAACCCCTGAACTACTACTGCACCAGTGGAGGCGGCGGAATAATAATCTTTGGCGCGATCTCTGGCGCCGTGACCCAGTGTAGCCACCTTTCAATATATATGTATTCTCACTTTCAACCTGTTCTCCCCAGAGCACCACTTGAACTCAGCGTCCTCAATTATTTATTTGTCGGGCGTATTCCAGCCTCTCTGTCTTCCTCTACAGTCTTTGTCCACTAAAGCTCCTCTAGGACCACTGAGGGTATTCTGTGATGTCTTTAACACATGTGCTGCCGTTATCTCCCTTCTTCTTGTGTTTCCCATAGGTTCCTTTCTTCTCCTATTCTGCAGAGAACCTCCTAATTCCTTACTTTACCAGCCCACCTGACTTTCAACACTCTTCTGCAGCACCCCATATCAAATGCTTCGATTCTCTTCTGTTTTGCCGCAGCCCATGACTCACTACCTTACAACGCTGTGCACTGAGAAATTTATTCCCAAATTAACCCCTTCTTTTCGCGAGGCCTTCCCTAATCTGATGCTTCTGTCGTCCTTGCTTCGTCCATCATATGCCGTTTCTTTTCAAAGCTAGCACAGTTTCTCTTCGTTCGCTTTGTGGTCACAAATTTTGATGTTAAGTTTCTCGCTCATCTCATTTCCACTATTCTACTATTGTCTTTCCCCGGTTTACTCTCTATCCGTATCCTGCCCTCATTAGAGTGAGCATTTCATTCAGCACCTCCTGTAATTCTTCTTCACTTTCAGAGAATATAGCAATATCTTCAGCGAATCTTATCATTGACATCCTTTCACCATGAATTGGAACTCCATTGCGGAACCTACCTTTTACGTCACTGGTTCTTCCGTGTACATATGGAACAGTATAGAGACGAAAATATACTTCTGAGCACTTCGCTCTCGGTCTTCCTAGAGGGTGAATTTAAAGAACCATTATTAGAAGAACATTGTGGGACCATAATGCTGCCACTATTCTGTCTGTTCTGGAGGGTTCAAAATGGTTCAAATGGCTCTGAGCACTATGGGACTTAACTCCTGAGGTCATCAGTCCCCTAAAAGTTACAACTACTTAAACCTAACTAACCTAAGGACATCACACACAACCACCCCCGAGGCAGGATTCGAACCTGCGATCGTAGCGGTCGCACGGTTCCAGACTGTAGCGCCTACAACCGCTCGGCTACACCGGCCGGCGGAGAAGGGGGAAAACGTATGACAGAAGACAAATAAATAGTTACAAAATGTAGCAATAGATGGCGCTGTAAGCATCATAATTTAATAGTGGTCGACTACAAATGACAGATGAATCAGACAACAATGCTTAAGGCGTACGTTTGACGTAACACAAACTGTACTACTCAGTGTGCATGGGTGTACACGTGTGATACTCGTACTTACGTAAGCCCATCCACCACAGCAAGGTCATTTCACATCGCACGGGAAAAATCGGTTTTTAATTTGATCGAAGTGTTTCCTGGGTCACGTTCAGAATGTGTTGCGCAATGCGTGCTTTCAATGCAGCTAAGTTTGCAATCGGAACAGTGAATCCAACGTCTTTCAGGTAACCATACAACCAGAAGTCACACCGATAGAGTTCAGGTGATTGGGACGGCCAAGCTGTAGGGAAATGGCGGCTGACAATTCTAGCATTTCCGAAATGGCGCTTCAGCAGCTGCTTAACTGGATTTGCGATGTGCGGAGGTGCGCCATCTTGCTTAAAAATGATTCCATCCACACATCCAAGCTGCTGCAGAGCTGGAATGATGTGGTTACGCAAAAGACACTCATAGCGCTTACCAGTGACGGTACAGGTAGCAGGATCTGAAGCACCTTCGAAAAAATATGTTGTTGTTGTTGTTGTTGTTGTTGTGGTCTTCAGTCCTGAGACTGGTTTGATGCAACTTTCCATGCTACTCTATCCTGTGCAAGCTTCTTCATCTCCCAGTACCTACTGCAGCCTACATCATTCTGAATCTGCTTAGTGTATTCATCTCTTGGTCTCCCTCTACGATTTTTACTCTCCACGGTGCCCTCCAAAGCTAAATTTGTGATCCCTCGATGCCTCAGAACATGTCCTACCAATCGATCCCTTCTTCTTGTCAAGTTCTGCAACAAAATTCTCTTGTCTCCACTTCTATTCAGTACCTACTCATTAGTTACGTGATTTACCCATCTAATCTTCAGCATACTTCTGTAGCGCCACATTTCGAAAGCTTCTGTTCTCTTCTTGTCCAAACTATTTATCGTCCGTGTTTCACTTCCATACATGGCTACACTCCACACGAATACTTTCAGAAACGAATTACTGACACTTAAATCTATACTCGATGTTAACAAATTCCTCTTCTTCAGAAACGCTTTCCTTGCCATTGCCAGTCTACATTTTGTATCCTCTCTACTTCGATCTTCATCAGTTATTTTGCTCCCCAAATAGCAAAACTCCTTTACTATGCTAAGTGTCTCATTTCCTAATCTAATAATAGCCCTATGATAAATGGTGCGGTAAACACGCACCAGACAGTTACCTTTACAGGATGAAGTGGTATTGGTTGATTTGCGTGTGGCCGGCCGGGGTGGCCGAGCGGTTCTAGGCGCTACAGTCTGGAACTGCGCGACCGCTACGGTCACAGGTTCGAATCCTGCCTCGGGCGTGGATGTGTGTGATGTTCTTAGGTTAGTCAGGTTTAAGTAGTTCTAAGTTCTAGGGGACTGATGAGCTCATAAGTCAAGTCCCATAGTGCTCAGAGCCATTTGAACCATTTTTTTATTTGCGTGTGGATTTTCCGTTGCCCATATTCGGAAATTCTGTGTATTGACCTGTCCTGTCAGATGGAAGTGGGCTTGGTCAGTCCACAAAATCTTCCACTGCCAATCATTGTCCACTTGCGTGCCAGCAAGAAATTCCAAAGCAAAGGTCTCTCTTGCTGGCAGATCAACAGGAAGCAACTCGTGCACGTGGGTAATTTTGAATGGATAGCAAAGATGGACTTTAGGTAGGATTTTACGCACCATGCTCACGGGTATGTCCAATGTTGGGACAATTCTCCGTGCATTGCACGTTTGCACACCACCACCCGTCTCCTCCTGCACTGCTTCAACTGCCGTCGAATCAATTCGTTTCCTCCCTCTACCAGGTTGCACACCAAAAGAAGCCGTCTTTTCGAATTTCCGAATCATTTTCTCCAGAGCCACGGCAGTCATCGGACCAACGCCTTATTTCAAACCCTTCAGTGTCCGGCACTTCTGCAGAGCGACGTGTGCACAGTCGTCATTCTTGTAATACACCTTTACAGGCAGAGCGCGATCCTGCATTCAGACAGCCACGGCGAACGTCCCAGAAGCGAAAGCAGGAAAAGCCGAGTACCCGGCGTGTTTATACAGACTTCAGTGGGTCGTGAGCATGACTGGTGTTTTCAGTTACGTACTCTCACACATACAACGCCTTCTATTGACCAATCTCCACACTATTTTTTCTTCTTCCATACGTTTTGCACCTTGTCCGATAAGATTCCACTGGAATTTAACGTTATTGTGACGAGTGGTGTTATTTCTACAGCGGTTTGAAAGTATCGGCAAAATAATGTGAATAGTGGTAGTAATGGGGTGGTTGTATTTCAGGGTCAACAACGCAGGTAAGGCACGTGTCCCACAAGAATGTGCGTGTTCAGTACGAACCAGGCATCAGTGCAGGCTGTTTACGAGCACTGCACACACTTCGTATTTGCATTCAGAGGCCGAGGTCGACGTGCAGTGAAAGACCTAACAGAGTTCTAAAGAGGGCTGATTGTGGGGGCCCGATCAGCCGGAGCGTCAGTAACCGAGGCAGCCAACTTACTGAATGTTTCAGGAGCAACTGTTTCAACAGTCATGACAGCCTACGCAAAATATGGAAAGACATCATCGTGTAAACGTAATAGTGGCCGCAAATCAAAACTAAATCACAGGGATCGTCGTACGCTAACACGAATTGTGTCACTACAACACAAGACAACGGCAGCTCAAGTGACTGCAGAGCTCAACAGTCGAGACCCCGTATCTATCGACGATATCCGCCGAGAACTCCGTGAAGTGAATATGCGTGGACAAGCTGCTATAACGAAACTGTGGTGTGCGTACTGTAAGACCTTGGGTACACACACCATCACGTTATTTGACTCGTCGCTCTAACGAAGTAGGCGAGTGTCAGCAATATGTCTCGTGGTCTTATCGTGGCGTGTTTATCTTCTGCCGTTAGGTCAGACGATAGAAATTCCACTTGCACGCTTAGAGTAGCAGATTGACGGTGACCAACTTTAAACAGAACTTGATTAATTTTCACACACATTTATTAAAATAATAACAAGCATAGACATTACGTAACTTGATTCTGGATGCTATTTACAATTGACAATCTGAAGTTCCTTTGGTCGTGGTACGTTAATCTTATTCTCACATATCTCTGACACTTGACAAAGTGTCTATTCATTCATCTTCATGGCTATGTACAGTAATATGATAATCTTATTAGGCGCAGACTGAAACTTGACTATAGACTGGTACAGACTAATGCAGACTGGTGCAGACAAATGCAGACTGACTAATCGGAGGTCTGTACACTCGTTATAATACCTCATGCGTTCAGGTATCACTGCACGAGTGTGATCCGCGAGGAGAAAAGGTTCTACGTTAGCAGCGATCTCATTGGCTACGTTACATATTAATACGCGGATCGGCGGAAGCAGAATTTGGTCCGTCTCTAAGGCAGCGCCATCTCGTAGTGCGGAGACGGACGAGCGCTGCTCCTGTGCTGTTGTGCTTAGCGGGGCGCGCTCTAGTGGGAAAGTTGGGTACGCGCTGACTACGCGGAACTATGTTCACAACAGAAGCCATCAGTGACGACAACCGACGCAAAGAAGCGTAAAACATGGTGGCAGGAGCACAAGTCCTGGATGGCTGATCAGTGGAAACGCGTCACATGGTCCGACGACCCAACGTTTTCGTTAGTTCCAACATCGGACCGGTTTTACCTCTGGAGAACGCCAAAAGAAGCCTACAGTCCATATTGTTGGATTCCAGTGGTTAAGCACAGAGGTGGAAGTGTGATGGTGTGGGCAGCCGTATTCTGCTGGTCCCATCATTACTCTCAAAGACAGTGTTACAGCCAACGATTAAGTGAAAATTTTATGTGATCAGGTGTACGCCACCATTCAAAGGTTGTTCCTCAACAATGATGCTATATTTCAGGACGATAACGCACCCATTCGCACAGCCAGGACAATACAATCGTGGTACGAGGAGCATGCAACTGAACTTCAGCGTCTTCCCTGGCCAGCCAAGATCGTGGACTCTGAACATTATCGAACCGTTGTAAGTAGTATTGGAGTGCAGACTCCAGAGCAGATTTTCGCCTCCCTCGTCGCTACAGGAGTTCGAAGAGGTTGTGATCGAAGAGTGGCATAACATTCCACTGGAGATTATACAATCTTTATATTCCAGTGTTCCGAGGAGAATCGCAGCAGTGTTACGGGCAAGTAGGGCTCCCAACCCCTTATTGATAAAGCATTCTCAAGCTAGTACAGGTGTTGAAATTATTTTTTAAAAGTATTGTGAGCGTGGGGTTGATCTGAGATTCTGCTATTGTGCGCTTCGGATTAATCTGAGATGTACCCTTCACCCTGTGGGTCCTGCAAGATGCAATTTCCACTCACACACTACTGCAGTAGTCAGACATACACTCCTAACGTTCTAAAGGGAAATGCCGGAGAAACTTTCGGCAATAAATATCTACTGGAGTCATCCGCTGTAAGGAAATGAGACAAAAATTCACAAAATTTCTTACATAACTAGTGGTATACTTGGGTACTGGATTAGTGCTAGTTAGTGTAAGAAACACATGAAACTAACGGAAGTTATTATTTATTTTGCAAAAATTCTCAGAAGTTACAATGGCACTTTTAGTTATGAACTGAACAAGTTATATCCTAGTTCCTTTCGGAATGTGTAGTTACTTCTCAAGGATAGGATTCGCTACTTAAAATTTCTACACAAAGTTTAAGATTGTTATTGACTTGGCAGAATGGCTGAAAGCTGCGCCTACTCAACTGGAATAATTATCCGTTAGAATGTTGCTAGGTATGGTCGAGGCTGTCGCGTGTGAAATGCAGTGAAGTGTACTGTTCTGGAGGAAAAAGGGGGTCGCAAGAGCTGTAGCACACAATACCGTAAGCTGCGATGACTGCTGTCTGCGCCGCTCTCTGTTGACAAATAAGATAACTCTTGTTCTATCTCGATTGACCTTCGCCAATCAAACTCTCACTACACCTTGATGAAATCGAGGATTCCTATTCGCCCCTAGTCTAACTATTGGCGTGGTACACTGGTCAGATAACCAGTCCACCGCGATGCCAGTCAAAAATTCGCTCGCAGGCGTTTAACTATAACTCCGTCCGTTCACACCGCACAGTAAGTGTGGCGGCCAACACAGTGAACAACGCTTAATCGCAAGGACTCAACATTGAGTCGCACTCCGATTCTCTCTCGACAGAGGTGCTCTCCCAGTGAAGTACTGAGGAGAGACTTGTTCCTCGCTCTTTCGAGTCCACGTACGAGCGCACACGCTCTCGTTACGTGTTCTCGCTCCAAGGGCGACAACGGAACGGCCCCTCTGCACGCCAGACGTGAAGGGGTATATCTTTCGGTTTCTTCCATTACTCCTTCAGCTCAAGGTGTCAGGAATATCGTCTGACAACTAGCATTGCTCTTCTAAAATGGGAGAATGACGTTTCATTTATGGCGACCAATCCGGAAATCTGTAGCATCGGCGTTTGATGTTTGCTGTCTCCCTGTGAAAACCTCTGAAACTGCATGCTATGTTTGTAAAGAATGTGTAGGGTGGGCGCTCCTACACAATGTAGCGGAATTTGCTTTTAAGCCGAACACAGGGTCGTTCACTCAGGCAAACGCTGTCTGCTCCACGGGCGCCGCCGGCCGACGGAGACAGGTTGACTCGTCCTCTGAAGGGACCGGCCTCCCGGCGTGCGATTTGCCTCTCCCGAATTAAAAGCTCTTGTGGCTGTCGTGTCTCGAATGTGTGTGTGTACGCCAGCCTCGAGTATCTCAACGCCAGTGCGCACTTGTTACTTGCATATTGTTTACATGAATTCATACAACATTGACTTTATCTTATCGAGTTTGATTTCGAATGAAGCAATGGGGGTCAGGAGACCACGACGTCTTAGAGTATCAACAGTCAAGTTGTAACATCTTTTGGTCGGTGACGATGGGCGGCAGATTGTGGAACCACACCGTCGGCGGTGACTTGGCATCGCGCCGAGAGAGGCTGCGAGGTTTTAGAGGCGGTTAAATGGGCCGCTCTGTCCTCGCACGCCACACCACGTCCGCCAGCCGTTTACACGCTCTCTGCGGCCGCCACCTCCTCCGCCTCGCCTCCCGCCTGCACGGCCCAGATAGCGTCCACAGCGCAGGGCAAGCCGGCAGTCACACCTTTCGGCCGGTAGGCGATGACAGAATCGAAGCGCAAGCCCTGCAGTCTTTCTCAAACGATTTTACACGAACTATTCGGCGAAAAATCATTTCTACTTTACTAGTAGCTTTATACAGGATGTTACAAAAAGGTACGGCCAAGCTTTCAGGAATGATTCCTCACACACAAAGAAAGAAAATATGTTATGTGGACATGTGTCCGGAAACGCTTACTTTCCATGTTAGAGCTCATTTTATTGCTTCTCTTCAAATCACATTAATCATGGAATGGAAACACACAGCAACAGAACGTACCAGCGTGACTTCAAGCACTTTGTTACAGGAAATGTTCAAAATGTCCTCCGTTAGCGAAGGTACATGCATCCACCCTCCGTCGCACGGAAACCTGATGCGCTGATGCAGCCCTGGAGAATGGGGTATTCTATCACAGCCGTCCACAATACGAGCACAAAGAGTCTCTACATTTGGTACCGGAGTTGCGTAGACAAGAGCTTTTAAATGCCTCCATAAGTGAAAGTCGAGAGGGTTGAGGTCAGGAGAGCGTGGAGGCCACGGAATTGGTCCGCCTCTGCCAATCCATCGGTCACCGAATCTGTTGTTGGGAAGCGTACGAACACTTGGACTGAAATGTGCAGGAGCTCCATCGTGCACGAACCACACGTTCTGTAGTAATTGTAAAGGCATATGTTCGAGCAGCACAGGTAGAGTATTCCGTATGCAATCGTGATAACGGGCTCCATTGAGCGTTGGTGGAAGAACATGGGGCCCAATCCAGACATCAACAACAATGCCTGCCCAAACGTTCACAGAAAATCTGTGTCGATGACGTGATTGCACAATTGCGTGTGGATTCTCGTCAGCCCACACGTGTTGATTGTGAAAATGTACAATTTGATCACGTTGGAATGAAGCCTCATCCGTAAAGAGAACATTTGCACTGAAATGAGGATTGACACATTGTTGGATCAACCATTCGCAGAAGTGTACCCGTGGAGGCCAATCAGCTGCTGACAGTGCCTGCACACGCTGTACACGGTACGGAAACAACTGGTTCTCCCGTAGCACTCTCCATACAGTGACGTGGTCAACGTTACCTTGTACAGCAGCAACTTCTCTGACGCTGACATTAGGGTTATCGTCAACTGCACGAAGAATTGCCTCGTCCATTGCAGGTGTCCTCGTCGTTCTAGGTTATTCCCAGTCGCGAGTCATAGGCTGGAATGTTCCGTGCTCCCTAAGACGCCGATCAATTGCTTCGAACGTCTTCCTGTCGGAACACCTTCGTTCTGGAAATCTGTCTCGATATAAACGTTCCGCGCCACGGCTATTGCCCCCTGCTAATCCCTGCATCAAATGGCCATCTGCCAACTCCGCGTTTGTAAACATTGCACTGACTGCAAAACCACGTTCGTGATGAACACTAACCTGTTGATGCTACGTACTGATGTGCTCGATGCTAGTACTGTAGAGCAATGAGTCGCATGTCAACACAAGCAACGAAGTCAACATTACCTTCCTTCAATTGGGCCAACTGGCGGTGAATCGAGGAAGTTCAGTACATACTGACGAAACTAAAATGAGCTCTAACATGGAAATTAAGCGTTTTCTGTCGTGTCCACATAACATATTTTCTTTCTGTGTGTGTGAGGAATGTTTCCTGAAAGTTTGGCCGTACCTTTTTGTAACACCCTCTATAATAGTTTATGATGGCGTGCCCATCATTTCCTTAATGGCCGTAGTTATTGTGATATTAACGTGGAACTAACAGACTGCGCGAAATTGGAAAAAGCTTGTAATGAAAAAAAGGAGTCGCTACGATTTTGCGTTTGGTGCATATTAAATAATATGTTACTGTGTATGAAATGTAGCTAACATATTCCATTTCTCTTTTGAGTTGGTTGGAGGTTTCATTTGCGGTGACGCGGCGCCAGCGATAAAGCCAGAGTGAAGTATCCGCAACATTCGTCGTATTGTGGCACACGGGCGGGCTCGAATCGCGGCGATAGGATCGCCGGTACACCAGATTGCTCTACGACTTCCTCCGTGGTCGCTTTTAATGTTGGGCTCTACTGTGTTTCAGAAAGAATATACGTATTTCGAATGGATATATTTATAAACCTTGAGACATACGAATATGAAACTTTACACACATATTTACGGACCTCTCAAGTTCAGATTACAGATGTTCAATATGATTACGTAGGCTTTCCCGGCGTAGTAAGTCTTGAAAGTGTCTTCGGGTTTTCTGCTGGATCCTAAAATCAACCTGACTCGATATTTCGGCGATCCAACTGTTCGCCATCTTCAGGAAATGCTGCTTCTGCTGATGAGTCCCGCTGAGAACTGACGCCAGGTTGCAATTCGACGTCCTATATAGGCCACCGTTTAGTACACGGCGCATGCGCCGCCCACCACGGTTTCTGCCTTCCTAGGCAGGGAGCTGGCGCCGCCCTTAGTGAAACACTGCTGGCAACGATATATCGCAATCGAGGCCGCACCGAAGAACGTTCAGTTTTGATGCGAGATAATACAGACACATTTCTAACTTCTAGGGGACTGATGACCTCAGAAGTTAAGTCCCATAGTGCTCAGAGCCATTTGAACCACTTTTAAACATACAACATAGAACCATAGATGTTAAGTCCCATAGTGCTCAGAGCCATTAATAAAGTTATGTATTCCTAGTAACCCAAAAATTGCTTGTCAGCAGCGGAAAGAGGCGTTACCTGTTGTGCAGCATTGTAAGTTTTTCACCACTGCACTCTGAGCCAAAAGTATTTTCTTCCGATTTCCTTATAGCTGTTTGATCTGACTGCTTGTAGCTCCTGCACATAAGGGAGAAAAACGTTACAGTCAGCGAGACTGGAACCGCGAAACATAACAGACGTTTTTTGTCACAGGTCAGAACGTTACCACAAACCTAGGAAAGAGGTATGTGCCTTCCTCTTACGAAACCAATAGTGTCTAGAACTCATAAAGGACGAGATTAGTTGCGATTTCCACGTGCAACGACTTTCCTGGGCTGCAAACCGTAAATTTACAACCTTTTAATACACCCCAAGCGATAATAAATCAGATTATTCAATGGAAATGACAGGAAAATCAAGTGAATTTTGAGCCTTAATTCCGTGCACACCAGGAAGTAACTCGTCGATCACAGAGTTGCCAGTCATACCTTACCTTGTTGCCAAATCTCAGTTACCGTACCAGCAGGAAGAAGACGAACCGATGTGATCCTACAGCGGGCTGGGAAGTGACCATAGCTGGCGTCTCAAAGACGCGGCTGCTGCGACCTGGGAAATGTAATGCGTCTGATTCGCATTTCTGTAACAAGGTTTAGGGACTTGTAACAAGTCCGATTTATGTATCCCGCTCGATCGGGATCTGAATAGCAGCCCAAATAAATATTAATTAATGTGACCGTGTACCTAATGGGGCTGGCAATCGGATTTGACTGCTACGGAGTTGTTACATTCCATTTTGTCCTTCTCCAATGCTGTAATAATGAAATTTCCAGTGGCAAGAAGAAACGCCAACACAGCTTCACTAATCAAGGACCTATATTCGTCTCAAAAATACAAAAGGAGACAGCCACTGCCTTCGTCATACATATTTAATTACGGTTAATCTCAGCACAGGCTTCCTCGCTATTCATAATCGTCACACGCTAATACAATCACTGTAATCCAACACTGCAATCCAAAATGATGCCGGCGCGGTAGACGCGAAACCGAAAATATCGGCACAGAATATCACTGATCACTCTCGCAGTTATACTTCTTCACTTCCCCGTATTATTCGAACACAAAGGGTGGGAGGGGGGGGGGGGCGGACCTGACTCAACTCTACATAGTAAGTGCCTACGGACCCCTTACAGACTGGAGCATACTTACTAATGATACTAAGAGCTGACTGCAAACTAAGAATCATTAATCAGTAACTCTCATATTTATTTTTCTTTCGTAAGTGTACTCAAAACTAAGAAACTCATTCACGGACGTTTTCGTGCCTCGCCGATAGTCGAACACAACAAACATATATATAAAAAAAGAATGTGTGTGTGTGTTTGTGTGTGTGTGTGAAAGAGAAAGGGTGGGAGGGGGGGGGGGGCGGACCTGACTCAACTCTACATAGTAAGTGCCTACGGACCCCTTACAGACTGGAGCATACTTACTAATGATACTAAGAGCTGACTGCAAACTAAGAATCATTAATCAGTAACTCTCATATTTATTTTTCTTTCGTAAGTGTACTCAAAACTAAGAAACTCATTCACGGACGTTTTCGTGCCTCGCCGATAGTCGAACACAACAAACATATATATAAAAAAAGAATGTGTGTGTGTGTTTGTGTGTGTGTGTGAAAGAGAAAGGGTGGGAGGGGGGGGGGGGGCGGACCTGACTCAACTCTACATAGTAAGTGCCTACGGACCCCTTACAGACTGGAGCATACTTACTAATGATACTAAGAGCTGACTGCAAACTAAGAATCATTAATCAGTAACTCTCATATTTATTTTTCTTTCGTAAGTGTACTCAAAACTAAGAAACTCATTCACGGACGTTTTCGTGCCTCGCCGATAGTCGAACACAACAAACATATATATAAAAAAAGAATGTGTGTGTGTGTTTGTGTGTGTGTGTGAAAGAGAAAGGGTGGGAGGGGGGGGGGGGCGGACCTGACTCAACTCTACATAGTAAGTGCCTACGGACCCCTTACAGACTGGAGCATACTTACTAATGATACTAAGAGCTGACTGCAAACTAAGAATCATTAATCAGTAACTCTCATATTTATTTTTCTTTCGTAAGTGTACTCAAAACTAAGAAACTCATTCACGGACGTTTTCGTGCCTCGCCGATAGTCGAACACAACAAACATATATATAAAAAAAGAATGTGTGTGTGTGTTTGTGTGTGTGTGTGAAAGAGAAAGGGTGGGAGGGGGGGGGGGGCGGACCTGACTCAACTCTACATAGTAAGTGCCTACGGACCCCTTACAGACTGGAGCATACTTACTAATGATACTAAGAGCTGACTGCAAACTAAGAATCATTAATCAGTAACTCTCATATTTATTTTTCTTTCGTAAGTGTACTCAAAACTAAGAAACTCATTCACGGACGTTTTCGTGCCTCGCCGATAGTCGAACACAACAAACATATATATAAAAAAAGAATGTGTGTGTGTGTTTGTGTGTGTGTGTGAAAGAGAAAGGGTGGGAGGGGGGGGGGGGGCGGACCTGACTCAACTCTACATAGTAAGTGCCTACGGACCCCTTACAGACTGGAGCATACTTACTAATGATACTAAGAGCTGACTGCAAACTAAGAATCATTAATCAGTAACTCTCATATTTATTTTTCTTTCGTAAGTGTACTCAAAACTAAGAAACTCATTCACGGACGTTTTCGTGCCTCGCCGATAGTCGAACACAACAAACATATATATAAAAAAAGAATGTGTGTGTGTGTTTGTGTGTGTGTGTGAAAGAGAAAGGGTGGGAGGGGGGGGGGGGCGGACCTGACTCAACTCTACATAGTAAGTGCCTACGGACCCCTTACAGACTGGAGCATACTTACTAATGATACTAAGAGCTGACTGCAAACTAAGAATCATTAATCAGTAACTCTCATATTTATTTTTCTTTCGTAAGTGTACTCAAAACTAAGAAACTCATTCACGGACGTTTTCGTGCCTCGCCGATAGTCGAACACAACAAACATATATATAAAAAAAGAATGTGTGTGTGTGTTTGTGTGTGTGTGTGAAAGAGAAAGGGTGGGAGGGGGGGGGGGGCGGACCTGACTCAACTCTACATAGTAAGTGCCTACGGACCCCTTACAGACTGGAGCATACTTACTAATGATACTAAGAGCTGACTGCAAACTAAGAATCATTAATCAGTAACTCTCATATTTATTTTTCTTTCGTAAGTGTACTCAAAACTAAGAAACTCATTCACGGACGTTTTCGTGCCTCGCCGATAGTCGAACACAACAAACATATATATAAAAAAAGAATGTGTGTGTGTGTTTGTGTGTGTGTGTGAAAGAGAAAGGGTGGGAGGGGGGGGGGGCGGACCTGACTCAACTCTACATAGTAAGTGCCTACGGACCCCTTACAGACTGGAGCATACTTACTAATGATACTAAGAGCTGACTGCAAACTAAGAATCATTAATCAGTAACTCTCATATTTATTTTTCTTTCGTAAGTGTACTCAAAACTAAGAAACTCATTCACGGACGTTTTCGTGCCTCGCCGATAGTCGAACACAACAAACATATATATAAAAAAAGAATGTGTGTGTGTGTTTGTGTGTGTGTGTGAAAGAGAAAGGGTGGGAGGGGGGGGGGGGCGGACCTGACTCAACTCTACATAGTAAGTGCCTACGGACCCCTTACAGACTGGAGCATACTTACTAATGATACTAAGAGCTGACTGCAAACTAAGAATCATTAATCAGTAACTCTCATATTTATTTTTCTTTCGTAAGTGTACTCAAAACTAAGAAACTCATTCACGGACGTTTTCGTGCCTCGCCGATAGTCGAACACAACAAACATATATATAAAAAAAGAATGTGTGTGTGTGTTTGTGTGTGTGTGTGAAAGAGAAAGGGTGGGAGGGGGGGGGGGGCGGACCTGACTCAACTCTACATAGTAAGTGCCTACGGACCCCTTACAGACTGGAGCATACTTACTAATGATACTAAGAGCTGACTGCAAACTAAGAATCATTAATCAGTAACTCTCATATTTATTTTTCTTTCGTAAGTGTACTCAAAACTAAGAAACTCATTCACGGACGTTTTCGTGCCTCGCCGATAGTCGAACACAACAAACATATATATAAAAAAAGAATGTGTGTGTGTGTTTGTGTGTGTGTGTGAAAGAGAAAGGGTGGGAGGGGGGGGGGGCGGACCTGACTCAACTCTACATAGTAAGTGCCTACGGACCCCTTACAGACTGGAGCATACTTAATAATGATACTAAGAGCTGACTGCAAACTAAGAATCATTAATCAGTAACTCTCATATTTATTTTTCTTTCGTAAGTGTACTCAAAACTAAGAAACTCATTCACGGACGTTTTCGTGCCTCGCCGATAGTCGAACACAACAAACATATATATAAAAAAAGAATGTGTGTGTGTGTTTGTGTGTGTGTGTGAAAGAGAAAGGGTGGGAGGGGGGGGGGGGCGGACCTGACTCAACTCTACATAGTAAGTGCCTACGGACCCCTTACAGACTGGAGCATACTTACTAATGATACTAAGAGCTGACTGCAAACTAAGAATCATTAATCAGTAACTCTCATATTTATTTTTCTTTCGTAAGTGTACTCAAAACTAAGAAACTCATTCACGGACGTTTTCGTGCCTCGCCGATAGTCGAACACAACAAACATATATATAAAAAAAGAATGTGTGTGTGTGTTTGTGTGTGTGTGTGAAAGAGAAAGGGTGGGAGGGGGGGGGGGGCGGACCTGACTCAACTCTACATAGTAAGTGCCTACGGACCCCTTACAGACTGGAGCATACTTACTAATGATACTAAGAGCTGACTGCAAACTAAGAATCATTAATCAGTAACTCTCATATTTATTTTTCTTTCGTAAGTGTACTCAAAACTAAGAAACTCATTCACGGACGTTTTCGTGCCTCGCCGATAGTCGAACACAACAAACATATATATAAAAAAAGAATGTGTGTGTGTGTTTGTGTGTGTGTGTGAAAGAGAAAGGGTGGGAGGGGGGGGGGGGCGGACCTGACTCAACTCTACATAGTAAGTGCCTACGGACCCCTTACAGACTGGAGCATACTTACTAATGATACTAAGAGCTGACTGCAAACTAAGAATCATTAATCAGTAACTCTCATATTTATTTTTCTTTCGTAAGTGTACTCAAAACTAAGAAACTCATTCACGGACGTTTTCGTGCCTCGCCGATAGTCGAACACAACAAACATATATATAAAAAAAGAATGTGTGTGTGTGTTTGTGTGTGTGTGTGAAAGAGAAAGGGTGGGAGGGGGGGGGGGGCGGACCTGACTCAACTCTACATAGTAAGTGCCTACGGACCCCTTACAGACTGGAGCATACTTATACTTACTAATGATACTAAGAGCTGACTGCAAACTAAGAATCATTAATCAGTAACTCTCATATTTATTTTTCTTTCGTAAGTGTACTCAAAACTAAGAAACTCATTCACGGACGTTTTCGTGCCTCGCCGATAGTCGAACACAACAAACATATATATAAAAAAAGAATGTGTGTGTGTGTTTGTGTGTGTGTGTGAAAGAGAAAGGGTGGGAGGGGGGGGGGGGCGGACCTGACTCAACTCTACATAGTAAGTGCCTACGGACCCCTTACAGACTGGAGCATACTTACTAATGATACTAAGAGCTGACTGCAAACTAAGAATCATTAATCAGTAACTCTCATATTTATTTTTCTTTCGTAAGTGTACTCAAAACTAAGAAACTCATTCACGGACGTTTTCGTGCCTCGCCGATAGTCGAACACAACAAACATATATATAAAAAAAGAATGTGTGTGTGTGTTTGTGTGTGTGTGTGAAAGAGAAAGGGTGGGAGGGGGGGGGGGGCGGACCTGACTCAACTCTACATAGTAAGTGCCTACGGACCCCTTACAGACTGGAGCATACTTACTAATGATACTAAGAGCTGACTGCAAACTAAGAATCATTAATCAGTAACTCTCATATTTATTTTTCTTTCGTAAGTGTACTCAAAACTAAGAAACTCATTCACGGACGTTTTCGTGCCTCGCCGATAGTCGAACACAACAAACATATATATAAAAAAAGAATGTGTGTGTGTGTTTGTGTGTGTGTGTGAAAGAGAAAGGGTGGGAGGGGGGGGGGGGCGGACCTGACTCAACTCTACATAGTAAGTGCCTACGGACCCCTTACAGACTGGAGCATACTTACTAATGATACTAAGAGCTGACTGCAAACTAAGAATCATTAATCAGTAACTCTCATATTTATTTTTCTTTCGTAAGTGTACTCAAAACTAAGAAACTCATTCACGGACGTTTTCGTGCCTCGCCGATAGTCGAACACAACAAACATATATATAAAAAAAGAATGTGTGTGTGTGTTTGTGTGTGTGTGTGAAAGAGAAAGGGTGGGAGGGGGGGGGGGCGGACCTGACTCAACTCTACATAGTAAGTGCCTACGGACCCCTTACAGACTGGAGCATACTTACTAATGATACTAAGAGCTGACTGCAAACTAAGAATCATTAATCAGTAACTCTCATATTTATTTTTCTTTCGTAAGTGTACTCAAAACTAAGAAACTCATTCACGGACGTTTTCGTGCCTCGCCGATAGTCGAACACAACAAACATATATATAAAAAAAGAATGTGTGTGTGTGTTTGTGTGTGTGTGTGAAAGAGAAAGGGTGGGAGGGGGGGGGGGCGGACCTGACTCAACTCTACATAGTAAGTGCCTACGGACCCCTTACAGACTGGAGCATACTTACTAATGATACTAAGAGCTGACTGCAAACTAAGAATCATTAATCAGTAACTCTCATATTTATTTTTCTTTCGTAAGTGTACTCAAAACTAAGAAACTCATTCACGGACGTTTTCGTGCCTCGCCGATAGTCGAACACAACAAACATATATATAAAAAAAGAATGTGTGTGTGTGTTTGTGTGTGTGTGTGAAAGAGAAAGGGTGGGAGGGGGGGGGGGCGGACCTGACTCAACTCTACATAGTAAGTGCCTACGGACCCCTTACAGACTGGAGCATACTTACTAATGATACTAAGAGCTGACTGCAAACTAAGAATCATTAATCAGTAACTCTCATATTTATTTTTCTTTCGTAAGTGTACTCAAAACTAAGAAACTCATTCACGGACGTTTTCGTGCCTCGCCGATAGTCGAACACAACAAACATATATATAAAAAAAGAATGTGTGTGTGTGTTTGTGTGTGTGTGTGAAAGAGAAAGGGTGGGAGGGGGGGGGGGCGGACCTGACTCAACTCTACATAGTAAGTGCCTACGGACCCCTTACAGACTGGAGCATACTTACTAATGATACTAAGAGCTGACTGCAAACTAAGAATCATTAATCAGTAACTCTCATATTTATTTTTCTTTCGTAAGTGTACTCAAAACTAAGAAACTCATTCACGGACGTTTTCGTGCCTCGCCGATAGTCGAACACAACAAACATATATATAAAAAAAGAATGTGTGTGTGTGTTTGTGTGTGTGTGTGAAAGAGAAAGGGTGGGAGGGGGGGGGGGCGGACCTGACTCAACTCTACATAGTAAGTGCCTACGGACCCCTTACAGACTGGAGCATACTTACTAATGATACTAAGAGCTGACTGCAAACTAAGAATCATTAATCAGTAACTCTCATATTTATTTTTCTTTCGTAAGTGTACTCAAAACTAAGAAACTCATTCACGGACGTTTTCGTGCCTCGCCGATAGTCGAACACAACAAACATATATATAAAAAAAGAATGTGTGTGTGTGTTTGTGTGTGTGTGTGAAAGAGAAAGGGTGGGAGGGGGGGGGGGGCGGACCTGACTCAACTCTACATAGTAAGTGCCTACGGACCCCTTACAGACTGGAGCATACTTACTAATGATACTAAGAGCTGACTGCAAACTAAGAATCATTAATCAGTAACTCTCATATTTATTTTTCTTTCGTAAGTGTACTCAAAACTAAGAAACTCATTCACGGACGTTTTCGTGCCTCGCCGATAGTCGAACACAACAAACATATATATAAAAAAAGAATGTGTGTGTGTGTTTGTGTGTGTGTGTGAAAGAGAAAGGGTGGGAGGGGGGGGGGGGCGGACCTGACTCAACTCTACATAGTAAGTGCCTACGGACCCCTTACAGACTGGAGCATACTTACTAATGATACTAAGAGCTGACTGCAAACTAAGAATCATTAATCAGTAACTCTCATATTTATTTTTCTTTCGTAAGTGTACTCAAAACTAAGAAACTCATTCACGGACGTTTTCGTGCCTCGCCGATAGTCGAACACAACAAACATATATATAAAAAAAGAATGTGTGTGTGTGTTTGTGTGTGTGTGTGAAAGAGAAAGGGTGGGAGGGGGGGGGGGGCGGACCTGACTCAACTCTACATAGTAAGTGCCTACGGACCCCTTACAGACTGGAGCATACTTACTAATGATACTAAGAGCTGACTGCAAACTAAGAATCATTAATCAGTAACTCTCATATTTATTTTTCTTTCGTAAGTGTACTCAAAACTAAGAAACTCATTCACGGACGTTTTCGTGCCTCGCCGATAGTCGAACACAACAAACATATATATAAAAAAAGAATGTGTGTGTGTGTTTGTGTGTGTGTGTGAAAGAGAAAGGGTGGGAGGGGGGGGGGGGCGGACCTGACTCAACTCTACATAGTAAGTGCCTACGGACCCCTTACAGACTGGAGCATACTTACTAATGATACTAAGAGCTGACTGCAAACTAAGAATCATTAATCAGTAACTCTCATATTTATTTTTCTTTCGTAAGTGTACTCAAAACTAAGAAACTCATTCACGGACGTTTTCGTGCCTCGCCGATAGTCGAACACAACAAACATATATATAAAAAAAGAATGTGTGTGTGTGTTTGTGTGTGTGTGTGAAAGAGAAAGGGTGGGAGGGGGGGGGGGCGGACCTGACTCAACTCTACATAGTAAGTGCCTACGGACCCCTTACAGACTGGAGCATACTTACTAATGATACTAAGAGCTGACTGCAAACTAAGAATCATTAATCAGTAACTCTCATATTTATTTTTCTTTCGTAAGTGTACTCAAAACTAAGAAACTCATTCACGGACGTTTTCGTGCCTCGCCGATAGTCGAACACAACAAACATATATATAAAAAAAGAATGTGTGTGTGTGTTTGTGTGTGTGTGTGAAAGAGAAAGGGTGGGAGGGGGGGGGGGCGGACCTGACTCAACTCTACATAGTAAGTGCCTACGGACCCCTTACAGACTGGAGCATACTTACTAATGATACTAAGAGCTGACTGCAAACTAAGAATCATTAATCAGTAACTCTCATATTTATTTTTCTTTCGTAAGTGTACTCAAAACTAAGAAACTCATTCACGGACGTTTTCGTGCCTCGCCGATAGTCGAACACAACAAACATATATATAAAAAAAGAATGTGTGTGTGTGTTTGTGTGTGTGTGTGAAAGAGAAAGGGTGGGAGGGGGGGGGGGCGGACCTGACTCAACTCTACATAGTAAGTGCCTACGGACCCCTTACAGACTGGAGCATACTTACTAATGATACTAAGAGCTGACTGCAAACTAAGAATCATTAATCAGTAACTCTCATATTTATTTTTCTTTCGTAAGTGTACTCAAAACTAAGAAACTCATTCACGGACGTTTTCGTGCCTCGCCGATAGTCGAACACAACAAACATATATATAAAAAAAGAATGTGTGTGTGTGTTTGTGTGTGTGTGTGAAAGAGAAAGGGTGGGAGGGGGGGGGGGCGGACCTGACTCAACTCTACATAGTAAGTGCCTACGGACCCCTTACAGACTGGAGCATACTTACTAATGATACTAAGAGCTGACTGCAAACTAAGAATCATTAATCAGTAACTCTCATATTTATTTTTCTTTCGTAAGTGTACTCAAAACTAAGAAACTCATTCACGGACGTTTTCGTGCCTCGCCGATAGTCGAACACAACAAACATATATATAAAAAAAGAATGTGTGTGTGTGTTTGTGTGTGTGTGTGAAAGAGAAAGGGTGGGAGGGGGGGGGGGCGGACCTGACTCAACTCTACATAGTAAGTGCCTACGGACCCCTTACAGACTGGAGCATACTTACTAATGATACTAAGAGCTGACTGCAAACTAAGAATCATTAATCAGTAACTCTCATATTTATTTTTCTTTCGTAAGTGTACTCAAAACTAAGAAACTCATTCACGGACGTTTTCGTGCCTCGCCGATAGTCGAACACAACAAACATATATATAAAAAAAGAATGTGTGTGTGTGTTTGTGTGTGTGTGTGAAAGAGAAAGGGTGGGAGGGGGGGGGGGCGGACCTGACTCAACTCTACATAGTAAGTGCCTACGGACCCCTTACAGACTGGAGCATACTTACTAATGATACTAAGAGCTGACTGCAAACTAAGAATCATTAATCAGTAACTCTCATATTTATTTTTCTTTCGTAAGTGTACTCAAAACTAAGAAACTCATTCACGGACGTTTTCGTGCCTCGCCGATAGTCGAACACAACAAACATATATATAAAAAAAGAATGTGTGTGTGTGTTTGTGTGTGTGTGTGAAAGAGAAAGGGTGGGAGGGGGGGGGGGCGGACCTGACTCAACTCTACATAGTAAGTGCCTACGGACCCCTTACAGACTGGAGCATACTTACTAATGATACTAAGAGCTGACTGCAAACTAAGAATCATTAATCAGTAACTCTCATATTTATTTTTCTTTCGTAAGTGTACTCAAAACTAAGAAACTCATTCACGGACGTTTTCGTGCCTCGCCGATAGTCGAACACAACAAACATATATATAAAAAAAGAATGTGTGTGTGTGTTTGTGTGTGTGTGTGAAAGAGAAAGGGTGGGAGGGGGGGGGGGGCGGACCTGACTCAACTCTACATAGTAAGTGCCTACGGACCCCTTACAGACTGGAGCATACTTACTAATGATACTAAGAGCTGACTGCAAACTAAGAATCATTAATCAGTAACTCTCATATTTATTTTTCTTTCGTAAGTGTACTCAAAACTAAGAAACTCATTCACGGACGTTTTCGTGCCTCGCCGATAGTCGAACACAACAAACATATATATAAAAAAAGAATGTGTGTGTGTGTTTGTGTGTGTGTGTGAAAGAGAAAGGGTGGGAGGGGGGGGGGGGGCGGACCTGACTCAACTCTACATAGTAAGTGCCTACGGACCCCTTACAGACTGGAGCATACTTACTAATGATACTAAGAGCTGACTGCAAACTAAGAATCATTAATCAGTAACTCTCATATTTATTTTTCTTTCGTAAGTGTACTCAAAACTAAGAAACTCATTCACGGACGTTTTCGTGCCTCGCCGATAGTCGAACACAACAAACATATATATAAAAAAAGAATGTGTGTGTGTGTTTGTGTGTGTGTGTGAAAGAGAAAGGGTGGGAGGGGGGGGGGGGCGGACCTGACTCAACTCTACATAGTAAGTGCCTACGGACCCCTTACAGACTGGAGCATACTTACTAATGATACTAAGAGCTGACTGCAAACTAAGAATCATTAATCAGTAACTCTCATATTTATTTTTCTTTCGTAAGTGTACTCAAAACTAAGAAACTCATTCACGGACGTTTTCGTGCCTCGCCGATAGTCGAACACAACAAACATATATATAAAAAAAGAATGTGTGTGTGTGTTTGTGTGTGTGTGTGAAAGAGAAAGGGTGGGAGGGGGGGGGGGCGGACCTGACTCAACTCTACATAGTAAGTGCCTACGGACCCCTTACAGACTGGAGCATACTTACTAATGATACTAAGAGCTGACTGCAAACTAAGAATCATTAATCAGTAACTCTCATATTTATTTTTCTTTCGTAAGTGTACTCAAAACTAAGAAACTCATTCACGGACGTTTTCGTGCCTCGCCGATAGTCGAACACAACAAACATATATATAAAAAAAGAATGTGTGTGTGTGTTTGTGTGTGTGTGTGAAAGAGAAAGGGTGGGAGGGGGGGGGGGGCGGACCTGACTCAACTCTACATAGTAAGTGCCTACGGACCCCTTACAGACTGGAGCATACTTACTAATGATACTAAGAGCTGACTGCAAACTAAGAATCATTAATCAGTAACTCTCATATTTATTTTTCTTTCGTAAGTGTACTCAAAACTAAGAAACTCATTCACGGACGTTTTCGTGCCTCGCCGATAGTCGAACACAACAAACATATATATAAAAAAAGAATGTGTGTGTGTGTTTGTGTGTGTGTGTGAAAGAGAAAGGGTGGGAGGGGGGGGGGGGCGGACCTGACTCAACTCTACATAGTAAGTGCCTACGGACCCCTTACAGACTGGAGCATACTTACTAATGATACTAAGAGCTGACTGCAAACTAAGAATCATTAATCAGTAACTCTCATATTTATTTTTCTTTCGTAAGTGTACTCAAAACTAAGAAACTCATTCACGGACGTTTTCGTGCCTCGCCGATAGTCGAACACAACAAACATATATATAAAAAAAGAATGTGTGTGTGTGTTTGTGTGTGTGTGTGAAAGAGAAAGGGTGGGAGGGGGGGGGGGGCGGACCTGACTCAACTCTACATAGTAAGTGCCTACGGACCCCTTACAGACTGGAGCATACTTACTAATGATACTAAGAGCTGACTGCAAACTAAGAATCATTAATCAGTAACTCTCATATTTATTTTTCTTTCGTAAGTGTACTCAAAACTAAGAAACTCATTCACGGACGTTTTCGTGCCTCGCCGATAGTCGAACACAACAAACATATATATAAAAAAAGAATGTGTGTGTGTGTTTGTGTGTGTGTGTGAAAGAGAAAAGGGTGGGAGGGGGGGGGGGGGCGGACCTGACTCAACTCTACATAGTAAGTGCCTACGGACCCCTTACAGACTGGAGCATACTTACTAATGATACTAAGAGCTGACTGCAAACTAAGAATCATTAATCAGTAACTCTCATATTTATTTTTCTTTCGTAAGTGTACTCAAAACTAAGAAACTCATTCACGGACGTTTTCGTGCCTCGCCGATAGTCGAACACAACAAACATATATATAAAAAAAGAATGTGTGTGTGTGTTTGTGTGTGTGTGTGAAAGAGAAAGGGTGGGAGGGGGGGGGGGGCGGACCTGACTCAACTCTACATAGTAAGTGCCTACGGACCCCTTACAGACTGGAGCATACTTACTAATGATACTAAGAGCTGACTGCAAACTAAGAATCATTAATCAGTAACTCTCATATTTATTTTTCTTTCGTAAGTGTACTCAAAACTAAGAAACTCATTCACGGACGTTTTCGTGCCTCGCCGATAGTCGAACACAACAAACATATATATAAAAAAAGAATGTGTGTGTGTGTTTGTGTGTGTGTGTGAAAGAGAAAGGGTGGGAGGGGGGGGGGGCGGACCTGACTCAACTCTACATAGTAAGTGCCTACGGACCCCTTACAGACTGGAGCATACTTACTAATGATACTAAGAGCTGACTGCAAACTAAGAATCATTAATCAGTAACTCTCATATTTATTTTTCTTTCGTAAGTGTACTCAAAACTAAGAAACTCATTCACGGACGTTTTCGTGCCTCGCCGATAGTCGAACACAACAAACATATATATAAAAAAAGAATGTGTGTGTGTGTTTGTGTGTGTGTGTGAAAGAGAAAGGGTGGGAGGGGGGGGGGGCGGACCTGACTCAACTCTACATAGTAAGTGCCTACGGACCCCTTACAGACTGGAGCATACTTACTAATGATACTAAGAGCTGACTGCAAACTAAGAATCATTAATCAGTAACTCTCATATTTATTTTTCTTTCGTAAGTGTACTCAAAACTAAGAAACTCATTCACGGACGTTTTCGTGCCTCGCCGATAGTCGAACACAACAAACATATATATAAAAAAAGAATGTGTGTGTGTGTTTGTGTGTGTGTGTGAAAGAGAAAGGGTGGGAGGGGGGGGGGGCGGACCTGACTCAACTCTACATAGTAAGTGCCTACGGACCCCTTACAGACTGGAGCATACTTACTAATGATACTAAGAGCTGACTGCAAACTAAGAATCATTAATCAGTAACTCTCATATTTATTTTTCTTTCGTAAGTGTACTCAAAACTAAGAAACTCATTCACGGACGTTTTCGTGCCTCGCCGATAGTCGAACACAACAAACATATATATAAAAAAAGAATGTGTGTGTGTGTTTGTGTGTGTGTGTGAAAGAGAAAGGGTGGGAGGGGGGGGGGGCGGACCTGACTCAACTCTACATAGTAAGTGCCTACGGACCCCTTACAGACTGGAGCATACTTACTAATGATACTAAGAGCTGACTGCAAACTAAGAATCATTAATCAGTAACTCTCATATTTATTTTTCTTTCGTAAGTGTACTCAAAACTAAGAAACTCATTCACGGACGTTTTCGTGCCTCGCCGATAGTCGAACACAACAAACATATATATAAAAAAAGAATGTGTGTGTGTGTTTGTGTGTGTGTGTGAAAGAGAAAGGGTGGGAGGGGGGGGGGGCGGACCTGACTCAACTCTACATAGTAAGTGCCTACGGACCCCTTACAGACTGGAGCATACTTACTAATGATACTAAGAGCTGACTGCAAACTAAGAATCATTAATCAGTAACTCTCATATTTATTTTTCTTTCGTAAGTGTACTCAAAACTAAGAAACTCATTCACGGACGTTTTCGTGCCTCGCCGATAGTCGAACACAACAAACATATATATAAAAAAAGAATGTGTGTGTGTGTTTGTGTGTGTGTGTGAAAGAGAAAGGGTGGGAGGGGGGGGGGGCGGACCTGACTCAACTCTACATAGTAAGTGCCTACGGACCCCTTACAGACTGGAGCATACTTACTAATGATACTAAGAGCTGACTGCAAACTAAGAATCATTAATCAGTAACTCTCATATTTATTTTTCTTTCGTAAGTGTACTCAAAACTAAGAAACTCATTCACGGACGTTTTCGTGCCTCGCCGATAGTCGAACACAACAAACATATATATAAAAAAAGAATGTGTGTGTGTGTTTGTGTGTGTGTGTGAAAGAGAAAGGGTGGGAGGGGGGGGGGCGGACCTGACTCAACTCTACATAGTAAGTGCCTACGGACCCCTTACAGACTGGAGCATACTTACTAATGATACTAAGAGCTGACTGCAAACTAAGAATCATTAATCAGTAACTCTCATATTTATTTTTCTTTCGTAAGTGTACTCAAAACTAAGAAACTCATTCACGGACGTTTTCGTGCCTCGCCGATAGTCGAACACAACAAACATATATATAAAAAAAGAATGTGTGTGTGTGTTTGTGTGTGTGTGTGAAAGAGAAAGGGTGGGAGGGGGGGGGGGCGGACCTGACTCAACTCTACATAGTAAGTGCCTACGGACCCCTTACAGACTGGAGCATACTTACTAATGATACTAAGAGCTGACTGCAAACTAAGAATCATTAATCAGTAACTCTCATATTTATTTTTCTTTCGTAAGTGTACTCAAAACTAAGAAACTCATTCACGGACGTTTTCGTGCCTCGCCGATAGTCGAACACAACAAACATATATATAAAAAAAGAATGTGTGTGTGTGTTTGTGTGTGTGTGTGAAAGAGAAAGGGTGGGAGAGGGGGGGGGCGGACCTGACTCAACTATACATAGTAAGTGCCTACGGACCCCTTACAGACTGGAGCATACTTACTAATGATACTAAGAGCTGACTGCAAACTAAGAATCATTAATCAGTAACTCTCATATTTATTTTTCTTTCGTAAGTGTACTCAAAACTAAGAAACTCATTCACGGACGTTTTCGTGCCTCGCCGATAGTCGAACACAACAAACATATATATAAAAAAAGAATGTGTGTGTGTGTTTGTGTGTGTGTGTGAAAGAGAAAGGGTGGGAGGGGGGGGGGGCGGACCTGACTCAACTCTACGTAGTAAGTGCCTACGGACCCCTTACAGACTGGAGCATACTTACTAATGATACTAAGAGCTGACTGCAAACTAAGAATCATTAATCAGTAACTCTCATATTTATTTTTCTTTCGTAAGTGTACTCAAAACTAAGAAACTCATTCACGGACGTTTTCGTGCCTCGCCGATAGTCGAACACAACAAACATATATATAAAAAAAGAATGTGTGTGTGTGTTTGTGTGTGTGTGTGAAAGAGAAAGGGTGGGAGGGGGGGGGGGGGCGGACCTGACTCAACTCTACATAGTAAGTGCCTACGGACCCCTTACAGACTGGAGCATACTTACTAATGATACTAAGAGCTGACTGCAAACTAAGAATCATTAATCAGTAACTCTCATATTTATTTTTCTTTCGTAAGTGTACTCAAAACTAAGAAACTCATTCACGGACGTTTTCGTGCCTCGCCGATAGTCGAACACAACAAACATATATATAAAAAAAGAATGTGTGTGTGTGTTTGTGTGTGTGTGTGAAAGAGAAAGGGTGGGAGGGGGGGGGGGCGGACCTGACTCAACTCTACATAGTAAGTGCCTACGGACCCCTTACAGACTGGAGCATACTTACTAATGATACTAAGAGCTGACTGCAAACTAAGAATCATTAATCAGTAACTCTCATATTTATTTTTCTTTCGTAAGTGTACTCAAAACTAAGAAACTCATTCACGGACGTTTTCGTGCCTCGCCGATAGTCGAACACAACAAACATATATATAAAAAAAGAATGTGTGTGTGTGAAAGAGAAAGGGTGGGAGGGGGGGGGGGGGCGGACCTGACTCAACTCTACATAGTAAGTGCCTACGGACCCCTTACAGACTGGAGCATACTTACTAATGATACTAAGAGCTGACTGCAAACTAAGAATCATTAATCAGTAACTCTCATATTTATTTTTCTTTCGTAAGTGTACTCAAAACTAAGAAACTCATTCACGGACGTTTTCGTGCCTCGCCGATAGTCGAACACAACAAACATATATATAAAAAAAGAATGTGTGTGTGTGTTTGTGTGTGTGTGTGAAAGAGAAAGGGTGGGAGGGGGGGGGGGCGGACCTGACTCAACTCTACATAGTAAGTGCCTACGGACCCCTTACAGACTGGAGCATACTTACTAATGATACTAAGAGCTGACTGCAAACTAAGAATCATTAATCAGTAACTCTCATATTTATTTTTCTTTCGTAAGTGTACTCAAAACTAAGAAACTCATTCACGGACGTTTTCGTGCCTCGCCGATAGTCGAACACAACAAACATATATATAAAAAAAGAATGTGTGTGTGTGTTTGTGTGTGTGTGTGAAAGAGAAAGGGTGGGAGGGGGGGGGGGCGGACCTGACTCAACTCTACATAGTAAGTGCCTACGGACCCCTTACAGACTGGAGCATACTTACTAATGATACTAAGAGCTGACTGCAAACTAAGAATCATTAATCAGTAACTCTCATATTTATTTTTCTTTCGTAAGTGTACTCAAAACTAAGAAACTCATTCACGGACGTTTTCGTGCCTCGCCGATAGTCGAACACAACAAACATATATATAAAAAAAGAATGTGTGTGTGTGTTTGTGTGTGTGTGTGAAAGAGAAAGGGTGGGAGGGGGGGGGGCGGACCTGACTCAACTCTACATAGTAAGTGCCTACGGACCCCTTACAGACTGGAGCATACTTACTAATGATACTAAGAGCTGACTGCAAACTAAGAATCATTAATCAGTAACTCTCATATTTATTTTTCTTTCGTAAGTGTACTCAAAACTAAGAAACTCATTCACGGACGTTTTCGTGCCTCGCCGATAGTCGAACACAACAAACATATATATAAAAAAAGAATGTGTGTGTGTGTTTGTGTGTGTGTGTGAAAGAGAAAGGGTGGGAGGGGGGGGGGCGGACCTGACTCAACTCTACATAGTAAGTGCCTACGGACCCCTTACAGACTGGAGCATACTTACTAATGATACTAAGAGCTGACTGCAAACTAAGAATCATTAATCAGTAACTCTCATATTTATTTTTCTTTCGTAAGTGTACTCAAAACTAAGAAACTCATTCACGGACGTTTTCGTGCCTCGCCGATAGTCGAACACAACAAACATATATATAAAAAAAGAATGTGTGTGTGTGTTTGTGTGTGTGTGTGAAAGAGAAAGGGTGGGAGGGGGGGGGGGCGGACCTGACTCAACTCTACATAGTAAGTGCCTACGGACCCCTTACAGACTGGAGCATACTTACTAATGATACTAAGAGCTGACTGCAAACTAAGAATCATTAATCAGTAACTCTCATATTTATTTTTCTTTCGTAAGTGTACTCAAAACTAAGAAACTCATTCACGGACGTTTTCGTGCCTCGCCGATAGTCGAACACAACAAACAAATATATAAAAAAAGAATGTGTGTGTGTGTTTGTGTGTGTGTGTGAAAGAGAGAGCAAGCGATAAAAATAAAAATAAGAATCAGAGAGAGAGAGAGAGAGAGTAAAAATTGTTGTAAATAAATTGAATCATGTTATGTAAAGAAATCTTTCATTAAAGTGCCACAATCCACATCATTACGAAATGTCGTATTTATGATCTATGGAACAAGTATTAATCTAATCAAATCTAATCTAAACATATCGTATTGCTGACTAGCCCTGAAGAGTCATGAATTACCGAAATTTTCGCCAATATCAGTACCCAAATCTAAACTTGAAAATAAAAGACGTCGGTTTTTGTAATAAACCGGGACCACTATCAAGACCTTAACGTCCCTGTTAACTAACCACGAAAGCTGTCTGATATACCTCCATTCAGAAGTAACAAAGTGTGAATGCATTTAAAGATGAAGCACATGATGTGAAGATCTGTGACGGAGATACGAACCCAACTCGTAATCGGATTGCTAACTGTTGTTGTTGTGGTCTTCAGTCCTGAGACTGGTTTGATGCAGCTCTCCATGCTACTCTATCCTGTGCAAGCTTCCTCATCTCCCAGTACCTACTGCAATCTACATCCTTCTGAATCTGCTTAGTGTATTCATCTCTTGGTCTCCCTCTACGATTTTTACTCTCCACGCTGCCCTCCAATGCTAAACTTGTGATCCCTGATGCCTCAGAACATGTCCTACTAACCGGTCCGTTCTTCTTGTCAAGTTGAGCCACAAACGCCTCTTCTCCACCATTCTATTCAGTACCTCGTCATAAGTTATGTTATCTACCCATCTATTGTTCAGCATTCTTCTGTAGCGCCACATTTCGAAACCTTCTATTCTCTTCTTGTCCAAACTATTTAACGTCCACGTTTCACTTCCATACATTGCTACACGCCATACAAATACTTTCAGAAACGACATCCTGACACTTAAATCTATACTCGATGTTAACAAATTCCTCTTCTTCAGAAACGCTTTTCGTGCCATTGCCAGTCTACATTTTATATCCTCTCTACTTCGACCATCATCAGTTATTTTCCTCCCCAAATAGCAAAACTCCTTCACTACTTTAAGTGTCTCATTTCCTAATCTAATTACCTCAGTATCACCCGACTTACTTGGACTACATTCCATTATCCTCGTTTTGCTTTTGTTGATGTTCATCTTATATCCTCCTTTCAAGACACTGTCCATTCCGTTCAACTGCTCTTCCAAGTCATTTGCTGTCTCTGACAGAATTACAATGTCATCGGCGAATCTCAAAGTTTTTAATTCTTCTCCCTGGATTTTGATACCCACTCCGAATTTTTCTTTTGTTTCCTTTACGGATTGCTCAATATACAGATTGAATAGCATCGGGGAGAGGCTGCAACCCTGTCTCACTCCCTTCCCAACCACTGCTACCCTTTCATGTCCCTCGACTCTTATAACTGCCATCTGGTTTCTGTACAAATTGTAAATAGCCTTTCGCTCCCTGTATTTTACCCCTGCCACCTTAACAATTTGAAAGAGTGTATTCCAGTCAACATTGTCGAAAGCTTTCTTTAAATCTACAAATGCTAGAAACGTAGGTTTGCCTTTACTTAATCTTTCTTCTATGATAAGTCGTAAGGTCAGTATTGCCTCACGTGTTCCAACATTTCTACGGAATCCAAACTAATCTTCCCCGACGTCGGGTTCTACCAGTTTTTCCATTCGTCTGTAAAGAATTTGCGTTAGTATTTTGCAGCCGTGACTTATTAAACTGATAGTTCGGTAATTTTCACATCTGTCAACACCTGCTTTCTTTGGGATTGGAATTATTATATTCTTCTTGAAGTCTGAGGGTATTTCGCCTGTCTCATACATCTTGCTCACCAGATGGTAGAGTTTTGTCAGGACTGGCTCTCGCAAGGCCGTCAGTAGTTCTAATGGAATGTTGTTTACTCCCGCGGCCTTGTTTCGACTCAGGTCTTTCAGTGCTCCGTCAAACTCTTCACGCAGTATCATATCTCCCATTTCACCTTCATCTACATCCTCTTCCATTTCCATAATACTGTCCTCAAGTACATCGCCCTTGTATAGACCCTCTATATACTCCTTCCATCTTTCTGCTTTCCCTTCTTTGCTTAGAACTGGGTTTCCATCTGAGCTCTTGATATTCAAACAAGTGGTTCTCTTCTCTCCAAAGGTCTCTTTAATTTTCCTGTAGGCAGTATCTGACCCCTAGTGAGATAAGCATCTACATCCTTACATTTATCGTCTAGCCATCCCTGCTTAGCCATTTTGCACTTCCTGTCGATCTCATTCTTGAGACGTTTGTATTCCTTATTGCCTGCTCCATTTACTGCATTTTTATATTTTCTCCTTTCATCAATTAAATTCAATATTTCTTCTGTTGCCCAAGGATTTCTACTAGCCTAAGTCTTTTTACCTACTTGATCCTCTGCTGCCTTCACTACTTCATCCCTCAGAGCTACCCATTCTTCTTCTACTGTATTTCTTTCTCCCATTTCTGTCAATCGTTCCCTTATGCTCTCCCTGAAACTCTGTACAACCCCTGGTTTAGTCAGTTTATCCAGGTCCCATCTCCTTAAATTCCCACCTTTTTGCAGTTTCTTCAGTTTTAATCTACAGTTCATAACCAATAGATTGTGGGCAGAGTCGACACCTGCCCCTGGAAATGTCTTACATTTTAAAAGCTGGTTCCTAAATCTCTGTCTTACCATTATATAATCTATCTGATACCTTCCTAGTATCTCCATGATTCCTCCGTGTATACAACCTTCTTTTATGATTCTTGAACCAAGTGGTAGTTATGATTAAGTTATGCTCTGTGCATAATTCTACCAGACGGCTTCCTCTTTCATTTCTTACCCTCAATCCATATTCACCTACTATGTTTCCTTCTCTCCCTTTTCCTACTGTCGAATTCTAGTCACCCATGACTATTAAATTTTCGTCTCCCTTCAGTATCTGAATAATTTCTTTTATTTCGTCATACATTTCATCAATTTCTTCATCATCTGCAGAGCTAGTTGGCATATAAACTTGTACTACTGTAGTAGGCGTGGGCTTCGTGTCTATCTTGCCCACAATAATGCGTTCACTCTGCTGTTTGTAGTAGCTTACCCGCACTCCTATTTTTTGTTCATTATTAAACCAACTCCTGCATTACCCCTATTTGATTTTGTATTTATAACCCTCTATTCACCTGGTAGGGTGTATTCTGAGGGATCAAGGGATCACGAATTTAGTATTGGAGGGCAGCGTGGGGGGGGGGAGGGGGGGTAAAAATCGGAGACGGAGACCAGGAGATGAATACACTATTGAGATTCAGAAGGATGTGGTTTGTTGTCCGTGCAACACACATATGTGGAAGAAATCCTCCTCCGGCTATGTTGAATGCGACTTTCTGTAGTTTCTTGTACGTTACTGACAGCGAATGGTGACGAGATGTGTTCGGAGGGCAGCTGTGTACAAACACCCGTTCTCCTATCCAGAGACAGGATTTCCATAGTCCCGCTAAATCTATTGCAGCCAATTTCCTTCCCTATACTTGGCCTACGATAGCTTCATCTCTTCCCCTGCCGACTCACATTGGGCTTGAAAACTCACTTCCGTTAGTCACCGCAGTGGTGTTTTCAAATAATGTGCCTCAATTTAAAATTAATCTGAAACAATGACACATTTACTAATATTGCTCTTAAAATAGCTAATGGCACACTTCACCTCAAACTGGTGTTCCCAAAATTTGATTCGCGCTCTGCCCTCTGGTTCAGTGGTGGATGCTCACTTTGTGTTTCATTCTTTTGTTGCAGGTGAGTCTCGACTGGACATCCGACTCTTCGGTCCCTACCAGTTTGTCGTGTAAGGTAAGGTAAACCACGCGTTGTCTATGAGCGGCGGTTAAATAAGTCCAAATATCCACCACAACGGGACCACGAAATGGTTCCATTCAAAAGTAATGAGCAGACGCCTTAAGACATTATCCTACTACGAGACGAAATGATCAGTTCTCGATTCGTAGAACGCAGTCGACCGCTAAAGGAAACATGTCTACGACTTCATCTACATCTAACTCTGCATAACGGGGGGGGGGGGGGGGGGGGGTGGACGTCCCGTTGTGCCAGTTATTAGTGTTTCTTCCTGTTCCTTGATTGTTTGAATCAGTGTGCAGTAATTATTCTAATGACAAACTGCCTATTGGCTCCTGTATCGGGTTCATCGACCCACGTTCATTTAATGATTTTACTGACGTTTCGCCAGGACGAGTGGCTGGCATTGTCAAAGCTTCACTCTCCATTGCCGGCGATGAAGCTAAACAAGAAGCAAAACAAGCTAAAGCTAAGGGAAAAGAAATAATAATAAATCAGCAATAAAGCTGATAATTTATAAAATCAAACATGTTGAAACTACCAATTAAAATAATTAAAGACAATAAAATTAAAGCCAAACTCACTTCATATGAAATTGTTTGAGCAGCAGAACGGGGGAAACCTAATAAAGAATAATTTGAATTAGAAGATCAACCAGCAATTATAACAGTGTAAACGTCTCTGCACCGTGTTGAAATCTTATCAAAATCTGACTGAGTGTTTATGCAGCTTCTTCCAGACAGTATTTCATTATATATAACTGCGACACCTGCAAAAAGCCTGATTTTACTAATAATATTGTCTGCAAGGCCATTAACACACAACATGAACAGCGAGGCTCCCAACGCACTTCCCTGGGGCACACCCGAAGTCGCTTCTACATCTGACGACGACTCTCCGCCCAGGACAACATGCTGTGTGCTCCCTACCAAAAACCCCTCACTGTAGTCACAAATTTCATTTGATACCCCGTATGACGGTACTTTTAACAATAAGCGCACGTACGGTACTGAGTCAAGTGCTTCTCCGAGATCGACCACAACCGCAGCCACTCTTGCGCATCCCCGCCCGGCTGATGCGGTGTCCGCCCACGTCTTTCTGGAGGTCGCCAGAGGTACCAAAACCACACGGTGGAAGATCCGGCTGCACGGTGTGTTTCCAAACCAAACCTATGAAGCGTAGCCTTCTTCAGATTGGCAGTGTGGGGGCGGGCGTTATCGTGCTAGAAGGTGGTTCCGTTTGCCACGGTCCCTCGTTGCACGCTCGAGGAACTCGGCGAACAGAGGAATCGCCCTGTGGCACGACAACGTCCGCTCCCACACTGCCGATGGGACGAAGACTGCCCTTCGGCGATTTGGTCGGGAAACACTGTGACGTCATCCGTACAGCCTGGATCTTCTACCTGAAGAAAGATATGCACGGACGCAGGTTTCAGTCGGAGGAGGAAGCGCAAGAGTGTGATCCGTCAGCGGCCGACCGCGTCCCACGAAACAGGAACTGATGGTCCAGTCTGCCAGTCGGATAAAAGTCTCGGCGTGTGTGTTGGTCGCTTTTGAATGAACCCATTCCACTGTCCCGTAGTGGTGGGTGTCCGGTTTGCATCTGACTCCCGTTATACGTAGTTAATTGCCGAGTTATGATACAGCTTTGAAGCAATGAGAATAATAATTTTGGTGCTTTAGTCATTGAATGACCAGTTTCAAACTCACAATTCAACAAGAACCGATATTTTGATCAGACAGAATGGGCATATTATAAGCGAGACGGAACAGTTCAAGTTCCTAGGCGTTCGGACGGATAGTAAGCTGTTCAGAAACTAAATGCTGCTTTATTTACCATTAGAACAGTATCTGAAATAAGTGACAGTTCAACACGAAAAGTAGTCTACTTCGCATATTTTCATACGCATATGTCGTATGGTATTATTTTTTGGGGTAATTCTTCTGATTCAAAAAGCGTATTTTTGGCTCAAGAACGGGCTGTTCGAGCTATATGTGGTGTAAGTTCGAGAACCTCTTGTCGACCGCTATTCAATAGTCTCGGAATTGTGACATTGCCCTTACAGTATATATTTTCTTTAATGTCGTTTGTTGTTAGCAATATTAGCTTATTCCCAAGAGTTAGCAGCTTTCACTCAGTTAATACTAGGCAGAAATCAAATCTGCATGTCGAACGCACTTCCTTGACTCTTGTGCAGAAAGGAGTGCACTATTCTGCTGCATCCATTTTCAATAAGCTACCACAAGAACTCAAAAATCTTGGCAGTACCCCAAACACTTTTAAGTCTAAACTGAAGACTTTCCTTGTGGCTCACTCCTTCTATTCTGTCGAGGAGCTCCTGGAAGAGCTGAAAAATTAAGCAAATTCCAGTTTTACATTGTTGATTTTCTTTATTTAAACTTAAGGCTTGTCGCCTGAATATGTTTTTTATATTTCATTTTATCTGTTTCTACTATCGTGTTATAATTTCATGTATTGACTCGTTCCACGACCATGGAGACTTCTCCTTAATTTGGTCCCACGGAACAATAAATAAATAAATAAATAAAATGTATTTGAGCAATTACGAGATATTAAAGTCGTGCCTCACAAGTTTTCAGTAGCACGCGCGAAAAGCGTACGTTATTGTGAAAGCTAGTGCAGCCACAAGCAAGTAATGTGCTAAGTGTCGGTGGTCGTGCAGTACTACACAATCCTGACGGAAACAACTCCCCTGCATCTCATACACAAGTGCTAACGGCTGGAAAGGTTGGCGTATGTAGCGTGTCCTTGCGAATGCGGTTAGTTGCCGAACTTTCAAAAGCAATGATCTATAGTAATCGGCACAATTGGCTTTAGAAGTACGTTGTCTGTGCGTGTCCACAATACCGTAATAAATGGACTCGTCTTCAATCTCCCAAAAAAATACAGACGCAAAGGAATTAACGACAGTAGCTGCGAGTGGGCACTGATTACATCAAAGGGGAAACTTGAAACCCCTCACACTTACCTGTTACGAGGGAGTAGGCAAGTATTCTACACGCTTAAGTATAAACAAATTTGAATCACGGACTGCTGCCAAATTATAAGAGTACCAGCTCGATGTGCTTCCACACTGAAGGAATCACTGGCCAGCCTCACCTTAATTATATTCAGACATGTCCCAAACAACAGGCGCTACATACACTAAAAACAATACAGTTTAGAAGTGCGTGTAATGTTGGAACAGCTGACGGTGTTCTTAAAGAAATGAATGAAAGTTCACGTGCGTCACAAGCCAAAGCATGGTGCGTGGCGGAGGGTATCCTAGACCACTACTTACCGTTTCCTTTCCTGCTGCACTCGCAAATAGAGCGAGGGGAAAACGACGGTCTGTACGCCTCCGTATGAGCCCTAATTTCTCGTACCTTACCTTCGTGCTCCTTACGCGCAGTGTACGTTGGCGGCAGCAGAATCGTTCCGCAGTCAGCTTCTCTAAATTTTCTCAACAGTGTATATCGAAAAGAACGTCTCCTTCCGGCCAGGGATTCCCATTTGAGTTCCCAAACTACCTCCATAACACTTACGTGTTGTTCGAACCTACGCCGGTGACAAATCTAGCAGCCCACCTCTGAGTTGCTTCAGTGTCTTCCGTCAGTCCGACCTCGTACGGATCCTAAACACTCGAGCAGTATTCAACAATAGGCCGCACGAGCGCCCTATATGCTGTCTCCTTTACAGGAGAGCCACTCTTTCCTAAAAGTCTCCCAACAAACCGAAGTCGACCATTTGCCTTCCCCACCACAGTTCTCACACGCTCCTTCCGCCTCATATAGCTTTGCAGCGTCACGCCCAGATATTTAAACGACTTGACTGTGTCAAGTACGACCCTAGTAATGCTGTATCCGAACATTACGGGTTTGCTTTTCTTCCTCATCCTCGTTAACTTACTTTTCCCCACATTTACGACCAACTGGAAATTTTATGCAAGTCGTGTAGTACCTTCCTGCAGTCACTCAACTTGGGCACCTTACCGGACAGCACGGCGTCATCAGTAAACAAACTCAGACTGCTGCCCGCCCTGTCTGCCAGAGCATTCACACTACTGGCCTTTAAAATTGCTGCACCACGAAGATGACGTGTTACAGACGAGAAATTTAACCGACAGGAAGACGATGTTGTGATATGCAAATGATTAGCTTTTCAGAGCATTCACACAAGGTTGGCACCGGTGGCGACACCTACAACGTGCTGACGTGAGGAAAGTTTCCAACCGATTACTCATACACAAACAGCGGTTGACCGGCGTTGCCTTGTGAAACGTTGTTGTGATGCCTCGTGTAAGGAGGAGAAATGCGTACCATCCTGTTCCCGCCTTTGATAAAGGTCGGATTGTAGCCTATGGCTATTGCGGTTTATCGTATCGCGACATTGCTGCTCGCGCTGGTCGAGATCCAATGACTGTTAGTAGAATATGGAATCGGTGGGTTCAGGAGGGTAATACGGAACGCCGTGCTGGATCCCAACGGCCTCGTATCACCAGCAGTCGAGATGACAGGCATCTTATCCGCACGGCTGTAACGGATCGCGCAGCCACGTCTCGATCCCTGAGTCACCAGATGGGGACGTTTGCAAGACAACAACCATCTGCACGAACAGTTCGACGACGTTTACAGCAGCATGGACTATCAGCTCGGAGACCACGGCTGTGGTTACCCTTGACGCTGCATCACAGACAGGAACGCCAGCGATGATGTACTCGACGACGAACTTGGGTGCACGAATGGCAAAACGTCATTTTTTCGAATTGATCCAGGTTCTGTTTACAGCATCATGATGGTCGCATTCGTGTTTGGCGACATCGCGGTCAACGCACATTGGAAGCGTGTATTCATCATGGCCATACTGCCGTATCACCCGGCGTGATGGTATGGGGTTCCATTGGTTACACGCCTCGGTCACCTCTTGTTCGCAGTGACGGCACTTTGAACAGTGGATGTTACATTTCACATGAGTTACGACACGTGGCTCTACCCTTCATGCGATCCCTGAGAAACCGTACATTTCAGCAGGAAATGCACGACCGCCTTTCTGGATAGAGAAAATGTTCGACTGCTGCCATGGCCAGCACATTCTCCAGATCTCTCACCAACTGAAAACGTCTTGTCAATGGTGGCCGAGCAATTGGCTTGTCACAATACGCCAGTCACTACTCTTGATGAACTGTGGTATCGTGTTGAAGCTACATGGGCAGCTGCACCTGTACACGCCATCCAAGCTCTGTTTGACTCTATGCCCAGGCGTATCAAGGGAGAGGTGGTTGTTCTGGTTACCGATTTCTCAGGATCTATGCACCCAAACTGCGTGAAAGTGTAATCACACGTCAGTTGCAGTATAATAGATTTGTCCAATGAATACCCGTTTATCGTCTGCATTTCTTCTTGGTGTAGCAATTTTAATGGCCAGTAGTGTATATACGTGCAGAGAACAACGGCGGTCCCCACACACTCCTGGATACGGCTGTCTCTGATGAACACTCGCCGTCGAGGCCGACACACTGCATTCTGTTGTGTAACAAATCCTCGATGGCCTCACGTATCCGTCAACTTACTCCATATACTCGTACCTCCGTTAACAACACGCAATGGCTCACCCGCGTCAAATGCGTTCCGGAAATCCAGAAATACGGAATCTGCCTGTTGCCCTTCATCCATAGTGAGAAAAGAGCAGGCTGAGTTTCGCACGAAAGATGCTTTCTGAAAGCACGCTGATTCGTGGAGACACGCTTCTCAGCAAAATAACAGGTCTCGATTGAGGGCGTACTGCCATTGGTCTCTCGTAAAATACATGTGGAGATAAGGGCGCGTTATATCGGACAGACGATACATGCCACACAGCCGTCTTCTTCTTCTTCATCATCATCTACGGCGTGCTTTGATGCGTTACGCAGGGTTGACAGTTGTGGAAAGTTGCGCCACTTTTCTCGGTCCTCCGTCAGTCGGTTTTCCCCTCTCGAATGCAGTCCGACCGTCCCTCTTTCTCTGGGACGTTCCACTGCCATCTCCCTCACTCTGTTTGCAACGCGACCTAGGTACTTTCTCCCGACATGTCGGTCCCGCTGTACTCTATACTCCCGTGCAACGTCGTCGACCATTCGTCAACTTTTACGGTTTTCTTATTTGGAGTCCGTGCACCGAGCACTAAGGCTGTCTTCACTTTCTGATGGAGACTCTGCTACTAGAACTACATCGTCGGCATAACGGCGGTAAACAACGCTAATTGTAGTAACAAACAAAATAAATCGTAATCATATTATTACTCTGGACAAGAAGAGAATAGAAGCTTTTGAAATGTGGTGCTACAGAAGAATGCTGAAGATTAGATGGGTAGATTACATAACTAACGAAGGAGGTGTTGAATAGGATTGGGGAGAAAAGGAGTTTGTGGCACAACTTGACCAGAAGAAGGGATCGGTTGGTAGGACATGTTCTGAGGCATCAAGGGATCACCAGTTTAGTATTGGAGGGCAGCGTGGAGGGTAAAAATCGTAGTGGGAGACCAAGAGATGAATACACTAAGCAGATTCAGAAGGATGTAGGTTGCAGTAGGTACTGGGAGATGAAGAAGCTTGCACAGGATAGGGTAGCATGGAGAGCTGCATCAAACCAGTCTCAGGACTGAAGACCACAACAACAACATTATTACTCTGTAAACGATACACCGGAGTCGACGGGTGCCTGATATAAAAAAAAACTCAGAACAGATCCGTGAACAACGTCTCAATCTGGTACACGCAGTTGGAGTTGGCGGCGTATGAAGTTGAGGTTAAAAAAAGAATATGGCGATGTCCAATGTCCCGCCACCTCTAGTTGTTGTTGTTGTGCAACAAATAATCCTGAGTTAATATCGAGCATCAAAACAGATTGAGGGATTAATCAACATAGGGTTGTAGTAGCGAGATTGAATATTGTCATCCCCAAATCCTCAAAAAATAAGCGAAAAATATACCTGCTTAAAAAAGCAGATAAAAATTCACTTGACGCCGTCCTGAGAGACAATCTCCACTCATTCCAAATTAATAATATAAGTGTAGACCAGATGTGGCTTGCATTCAGAGAAATAGTATCGGCAGCAATTGAGAGATTTATACCAAATAAATTAACAAACGACGGAGCTGATCCTCCTTGGTACACAAAAGGGGTTAGAACACTGTTGCAGAAACAAAGAAACAAATATGCCAAATTTAAACAGACGCAAAATCCCCGAGATTGGCGATCTTTTACAGAAGCTCGAAATTTAGCGCGGACTTTAATGCGAGATGCTTATAACAGTTTCCACAACGTAACTTTGTCTCGAAACCTGGCAGAAAATCCAAAGAGATTCTGGTCGTATGTGAAGTATGTTAGGAGCAAGAAACAATCAATGCCTTCTCTGCGCGGTACCAATGGAGACACTATCGAAGACAGTGCAGCCAAAGCAGAGTTACTAAACACAGCCTTCCCAAATGCCTTCACAATCCTGAATCCAGAATTGGAATCGAGAACACCTCCCAACATGAGTAACGTAGAAGTAAATATCCTCGGAGTAATGAAGCAACTCAAATCACTAAATAAAAGCAAGTCTTCTGGCCCAGACTGTATACCAATTAGGTTCCTTTCGGAGTACGCTGGTGCATTAGCTCCATAGTTAATAATCATATACAACGATTCGCTCGACGAAAGATCCGTACCCAAAGACTGGAAAGTTGCACAGGTCACACCAATACACAAGAAAGGTAGTAGGAGTAATCCACTACATTACAGGCGCATACCGTTAACGTCGATGTGTAGCAGAAGTTTAGAACATATATTGTGTTGGAACGTTATGAATTACCTCGAAGAAAACTGTCTATTGACACACAGTCAACATGGGTTTAGAAAACATCGTTCCTGTGAAACACAACTAGCTCTTTGAGTGCTATTGACAAGGAATTTCAAATCGATTCCGTGTTTCTGGATTTCCAGACGCTGTACCACACAAGCGGCTCGTAGGGAAATTGTATGCTCATGCAATATAGTCTCAGTTATGTGACTGGATTTGTGATTTCCTGTCAGAGAGGTCACAGTTCGTAGTAACTGACGGAAAGTCATCGAGCAAAACTGAACTGATTTTTGGCGTTCCCCAAGGTAGTGTTATAGGCCCTTTCCTGTTCCTTATCTATATAAACGATTTGGGAGACAATCTGGGCAGCCGTCTTAGCTTGTTTGCAGATGACGCTGTCGTTTATCGACTAGTGAAGTCATCAGAATATCAAAATAAATTACAAAACGATTTAGAAATGATATCTGAATGGTGCGAAAAGTGCAGTTGAGGTCATCCAGATGAGTGCTAAAAGGAACTCGCTTAACTTCGGCTACATGATAAATCAGCCTAGTCTAAAAGTCGTAAATTCAACTAAATACCTAGGTATTACAATTACGAACAACTCAAATTGGAAGGAACATACAGAAAATATTGTGGGGAAGGCTAACCAAAGACTGCGTTTTATTGGCGGGACACTTAAAAAATGTAACAGACCTACTAAGGAGACTGCCTACACTACGCTTGTCCGTCCTCGTTTAGAGTACTGCCGCGCGGTATGAGATCCATACCAGATAGGATTGTCGGACTGCATCGAAAAAGTTCAAAGAAGGGCAGCACGTTTTGTATTACCTCGAAGTATGGGAGAGAGTGTCACAGAAATGATACAGTATTTGGGCTGGACTTCATTAAAAGAAAGGCATGTGTAGTGGTCAATAAAAATGAAAAAGAGAAGAAAAGAAAAGGTTGAAAATGTGGGAAGAAATGGTGAATAAAATAGGGGTTTTAAAATCGTTAATGACCGTGAAAAAGGGAAAGAATGAAATGCAAATCGTACTTCGTATTACAGAAAAGTTATCGGACTTCGTGGTTCGGAAAAGCTATTGGTGGGGTGGTTCCTTGTGGCCTTTCTGAGCAAAAGTCAAACCAATTTCCACTACAAAACTATTTGAAGGAGAACAGAGAATAACAAAATGTAATTAACAGGGGGAAATGGTGTAGACAACAGTTCATCCTTTACCATGTTAACATGTCTTCTTTTGTGCGGCGTCCAGGTCTACAAAAATATCCTACTTCATTTCTGCATGAAAAGTAGTAGCTTCTCCGAAATCTTGCAATCGTCCAGGAATCACTGATTTATACAAATCAGAATCATCTTGATGTTGTTGTGGTCTTCAGTCCTGAGACTGGTTTGATGCAGCTCTCCATGCTACTCTATCCTGTGCAAGCTTCTTCATCTCCCAGTACCTACTGCAACCTACATCCTTCTGAATCTGCTTAGTGTATTCATCTCTTGGTCTCCCCCTATGATTTTTACCCTCCACGCTGCCCTCAAATACTAAATTGGTGATCCCTTGATGCCTCAGAACATGTCCTACCAACCGATCCCTTCTTCTGGTCAAGTTGTGCCACAAACCTCTCTTCTCCCCAATCCTATTCAATACTTCCTCATTAGTTATGTGATCTACCCATCTAATCTTCAGCATTCTTCTGTAGCACCACATTTCAAAAGCTTCTATTCTCTTCTTGTCCAAACTATTTACCGTCCATGTTTCACTTCCATACATGGCTACACTCCATACAAATACTTTCAGAAATAACTTCCTGACACTTAAATCTATACTCGATGTTAACAAATTTCTCTTCTTCAGAAACGGTTGATACTGAATGCAATTTATTTTACGTTGCTACTTCCATCCTCCGAATTTCATAACAACTTCCACAATCGTCTACACATTAATAAGTTTTTTTGTCCTAATCCGACCAAGACTAGCTAATAAGTTTTTTATGTCTGCATTAAGCTTCTGCTCTCGAGAGACAATAGACGGATAGAAAAAAAAGAGTTACAATTTTAGTATTTTCTCTGCCGTCGAGCGCTCATATAGCTGCCATGGGATAATTTATATCTGAGGGAACGAGTGTAGCGCGGCGGAATTCAAAGTCCCGCTACACATGTTTCGTTGCGACGGAATCTTGTCACGAAATTCCAATCACCAACCTTCTCCTCCGAATGCGAAAATATTTTGTTGACACCGACCTACATAGGGAGGAACGATCGCCACGATAAAATAAGGGAAATCAGAGCGCGTACGGAAAGATATAGGTGTTGATTCTTTCCGGGCGCTATACGAGATTGGAATAATAGAGAATTGTGAAGGTGGTTCGATGAACCCTCTGCCAGGCACTTGAATGTGATTTGCAGAGTATCGATGTAGATGTAGAACTCAGTGACACCAGTAATAGAAAATTAACATAACGAGGTGGCAGTACGGTGAAAACAGGGTTTGAAGTAAGAGATGGCACGCACGGCTCAACGGCCTGGCCGCAGTGGTAACGCCGCTTACCGTCGACCTGGGCTAGAACTTGGATGGGTGACCGCCCGGTTCTGCCGAGCGCTGTTGGCAAAGGGGCTGCACTCAGAATGTGAGACACGAACAGCTGCTAGCATGAGTTTGTTAGAAGTAGATACCGTAGGGGTTGCGAAGCAGCTCAAATCGCTTGATACGGGCAAGTTGTAACAACAACGACGTTATACTATTGTACATATAAATAATTTTTTCTTCTGATTTTCGACAAATTAGTGTAATCGATGTTCTGATTTCATTTCTTTTTTGTTTCATGCCATTATGTTAAAGAAACTGTAAACAATTTTCCATGTGAAGCAATATTGTAATAGAATTGAAGTGTAACAAATGTCGAGACTGTTGTAAGATGTTTAAAATTGTAACTGTGCGTCTGGTCCATACGTGATATGTAGAATGCAAAACCTCGGGTGAATACCCTGTCTGTAGGGGAGCGGTAAAAGGTGGATGGCAGGCGAGCGCGGGAAAATGCACGCGGGCAATGCATGGCACAACGGACGCAGTAGTAGTTGGAGTTGGGCATCGGTCTGAGCAACACGATCTGGATCGAGGAGGCTCTCCTGGAAAACGTGATTTCGTTGAGCCTCGGATGTGCCGTTTCCGACGCATATACAGCATGGCAATATTCTATAGGCACTAAATGGAAAAGTATTGCAACGCTAAGAAGAATTAAAGTGCCGATACATCAAGAGCCATAGCTGTGGTTGTGTGTGTGCTCTGTGCCTCGCCATCTCGCCGCTCGCCAACCGCCACATCGATACAAACAGGTACTTTTAGTACTCTGTTTGTGTGGACCAGTGTTACTTTTGTTCCATACTGTTCAATAACAACTTAAATTTTACCAGAACTTTCCTATCATTTAATTATCCTCACAACTATCCTAGATAGGGTCCTTTCCAAATGTTGTGCAATCCGAGTGTCCCGAGATGAAAAATTAAAGTTTGTGTTAATAATAATTACCTGCAGACCTAGCTATGTTAGAATGATGTTTAAAGAACTTTTTGTTAATGAACCAATAGACGAATAACAAAGGTCTGACAAAGTTGGAAGATAATTTTGATATTGATTTAGTAATGAAGCTTAATTATTTCGAGACAGATATAATGGTATTTAAATAAGCAGGAACTAAGACAAAAAGAGTAGTAAATCATATATTGGAAACTTGAGGGCATAATGATTTCAGCAATTAATTGTTTTAATACAGTGATCATAACAGTTTCAGGTCCCCCCCTTTTTTTTATTCATTTGAATTCTGAAGTGTTCTAAACTGATTTGACCAGCAAAGTCAAAGCCAAAATAGAAACCAAAATTTATCAGTGTTTTACCTTTATCAAAATTGACATTGTGTGTGTGTTTCGAAAGTGCTATTTCTAGGGTAACCTATGCCCGATTTTAATCAGATCAATAGACAAAACGAAGTTTTGTAGTAAACATTGTAGTGTGGTGTTATGTATTTATGGTTTATCCATATCAGTACAGAAAGTGAAATTATCAGTTCAGTAGATTGTCTGGTTCTAAAATTTACCATATTATGCAGTGTTATTACGTGTTGTTTTGCATGCACGTACAACAACTTGTACAGGGAAGAAACTCAGTTAATGCCTAATTAGGCTGGCGACCGTATTATTATTAAATTGATAGCATCTTCAGTGTTGCTTTTGGTCCATCCTGACGTGTAGTTGCATTTCGGACTTGCTCGACGTATCATTGTTATTACAGAGTGGGTGTAAGTCTGATTTGCCTCCATTCAGGTACACGCGGTCAATATCTATACAAAAATCCTTTCTCATAAGGTGAAGCCCGTCAACTTACCATAGTACAGGCTTTGATGAGTATCGTGTGCCCGCAAGCGCAGCGTTACAAAGTCTTCAGGTCCAGATTGTATACCGATTAGGTTCCTTTCAGATTACGCTGATACAATAGCTCCCTACTTAGCAATCATATGCAACCGCTCGCTCACCGATAGATCTGTACCCACACATTGGAATATTGAGCAGGTCGCACCAGTGTTTAAGAAGGGTGGTAGGAGTAATCCATCGAACTACAGACCTCTATCATTGACGTCGGTTTGCAGTAGGGCTTTGGAGCATATACTGTATTCAAACATTATGAATCACCTCGAAGGAAACGATCTATTGATCCGTAATCAGCACGGTTTCAGAAAACATCGTTCTTGTGCAACGCAGGTGGCTCTTTATTCGCACTAAGTAATGGCCGCTATCGACAGGGGATCTCAAGTTGATTCCGTATTTCTAGATTTCCGGAAAGCTTTTGACACCGTTCCTCACAAGCGACTTCTAATCAAGCTGCGGGCCTATGGGGTATCGTCTCAGTTGTGCGACTGGATTCGCGATTTCCTGTCGGGAAGGTCGCAGTTCGTAGTAATAGACGGCAAATCATCGAGTAAAACGGAAGTGATATCAGGTGTTGCCCAGGGAAGCGTCCTGGGACCTATGCTGTTCCTGATCTATATAAATGACCTGGGTGACAATCTGAGAAGTTTTCTTAGGTTGTTCGCAATCTGGACCTGAAGACTTGCCCGTATCAAGCGATTTGAGTTGCTTCGCAACCCCTAAGGTATCTACTTCTAAGAAACTCATGCTAGCAGCTGTTCGTGTTTCAAATTCTGGAATATTCCATTCGTCTTCGCTGGTGAAGGAATTTCGGAAAACTGCGTTCAATAACTCCGCTTTAGCGGCACAGTCGTCGGTAACAGTACCATCGGCACTGCGCAGCGAAGGTATTGACTGCGTCTTGCCGCTTGTGTGCATTACCCAAAGACCAGAATTTCTTCGGATTTTCTATCAAATTTCGAGTCAATGTTTCGTTGTGGAACCTATTAAAGGAATCTCGCATTGAAGTCCGTGCCAAATTTCGCGCGTCTGTAAATTTTAGCCAATCCTCCGAAAATTCGAAGTGTAATCTGTTCTCTGAGCTATGGAGAACAATTGAAGGCAGAAAACGATACATATCACACCGAGGAACAGTCCTCTGTCACCAGTAAGAAGAAAAAGAAAAAGCGTCACATCGGCAAGAGTAAGAAATAGATTTTGGGCACTCCTTGTCAGTTCCAGATACATGAAACAGTCCCAGGAAAGCTCTCGTCAAGATTCTCAGGGGAGTAAAGGCCGACAGGCCACAAACTTCCATTCGAACTTCCTCACAGTGCGTAAAGTCAAAAAGGAGCCGCCAGCCAGCTTCCGCGTAGCCGGATTTTGCCGGGCTTTGCCGAGGCGAGCAACCAGCAGCTGTGCCCGGCCGGGGCGTCAGGGCAGAGGCTGGGTGTGGCGGTGGACGGCGGCCAGCTGCGGCCAGGAATAGACACTCACCAAGCGACAACCTCCACAGAAAGCACATCGCCACTTACCAGCAAAAATAGCGTTGCTGCTAAATCGTGCGTCGTCCAATGTGGCGTGTCTACGAAGCCTGCTTTCTCGGATCGAATCGTATTAATGAATTTTATTACGAAAAAGTAAATGACACTACTTAATTTTCAATACTACACAGATGTGCCGCAAGCAAAGGGCGACAGACAAAATAATCAGGTTCTGCAGTATACAGTGTCTTACAAAAAGGTACGGCCAAACTTTCAGGAAACATTCCTCACACACAAAGAAAGAAAAGATGTTATGTGGACATGTGTCCGGAAACGCTTACTTTCCATGTTAGAGCTCATTTTATTGCTTCTCTTCAAATCACATTAATCATGGAATGGAAACACACAGCAACAGAACGTAGCAGCGTGACTTCAAACACTTTGTTACAGGAAATCTTCAAAATGTCCTCCGTTAACGAGGATACGTGCATCCACCCTCCGTCGCACGGAATCCCTGATGCGCTGATGCAGCCCTGGAGAATCATCCGTAAAGAGAACATTTGCACTGAAATGAGGGACACATTGTTGGATGAACCATTCGCAGAAGTGTACCCGTGGAGGCCAATCAGCTGCTGATAGTGCATGCACACGCTGTACATGGTACGGAAACAACTGGTTCTCCCCGTAGCACTCTCCATACAGTGACGTGGTCAACGTTACCTTGTACAGCAGCAACTTCTCTGACGCTGACATTAGGGTTATCGTCAACTGCACGAAGAATTGCCTCGTCCATTGCAGGTGTCCCAGTCGTTCTAGGTCTTCCCCAGTCCGCTAGTCATAGGCTGGAATGTTCCGTGCTCCCAAAGACGCCGATCAATTGCTTCGAACGTCTTCCTGTCGGGACACCTTCGTTCTGGAAATCTGTCTCGATACAAACGTACCGCGCCACGGCTATTACCCCCGTGCTAATCCGTACATCAAATGGGCATCTTCCAACTCCAACATTTGTAAACATTGCGCTGACTGCAAAAACCACGTTCGTGATGAACACTAACCTGTTGATGCTACGTACTGATGTGCTTGATGCTAGTACTGTAGAGCAATGAGTCGCATGTCAACAGAAGCACCGAAGTCAACATTACCTTCCTTCAATTGGGTTAACTGGCGGTGAATCGAAGAAGTACAGTACATACTGACGAAACTAAAATGAGCTCTAACATGGAAATTAAGCGTTTCCGGGACACATGTCCACATAACATCTTTTCTTTCTTTGTGTGTGAGGAATGTTTCCTGAAAGTTTGGCCGTACCTTTTTGTAACACCCTGTATTCCTTGATTCCGGTCTCGACTTACCATCAAAATTTTATCGATATCTTTATCCGTTTCCACAGATACAGAGGTTCAGAGCAGACTACTCGTACACGTAAAATCCGCTGTGAGGTGAAAGCGTAGTTTATAGAATGACGTAGCACGGAGACATGTGCTGTAAAGTGTCTCCGTGGTTCTGGGACCCCTACGTTGTAATACTGAAGCACATGCATAATTTTTGTGTACGTAAAATCCTGTCAGAGGTGTAAAATTAGTTTTGCATTGTTTCAATTTCACATAAGTTAAAGAATCAAAATTTTACTGGTCAATGAAGTTCATTTGTGTGGCAAGGAAGAGAAGGGAACAGCGGATAAATGCTCACAACGGAGCACAAAAAAGGCGACTGTGCCCTGTTTACAAGATTCTGTTTGATATGTGGAATACCTGTCTTCCTTAGCACCTTTAAAAATTTTCCCAAATATTTTGGCAGGCGAACTTATTCGCGCTTTTTTTATGCCGAGAGAGGAGACAGTGGCAGCGGGAAATAGACGGAAAAGCAGCAAATACTACAAAATACCAGAAGCGCCAAAGAAACAGGTATAGGCATGCATATTCAAATACAGATATGTAGAATACGGCGCCGCGGTCGGTAACACTATATAAGATTGTATTAGAACAAATAAGCCCTCGGTCACGTATACTAAGTCAAAATTGACCGGGTTTCGACGCTACTAGGAGCGTCGTCTTCAGAATTAAACTAACTGTTCTAAAACGTAATAGGTATATAAAACGTTAATAAACGAAAGTGTGTACTGACTGGAAAGAGATGCAGTACTTACAAGTGATGTTCTAAAATAATCTAAGCAGGAAAGGCGACGTCATGAAAAGTTGTGAATAAGATTAGATGGCTCCTCCTACCTGAGTCGAAGGATGCCGACGTGAAGAAATAGCACACCAGTTGCGTTTGAATTATTTTTTTTTAATCGAAATTTCTGTGCTATTTCTTCACATCGAATATCTTGTTATTTCATCCACACCATCCACACTGCCACCCCCCCCCCCCCCCCCCCTCCCCAGTTTAATCGGAGTGCTTCTTTGTGCTACCTATACTTGCTTCACACAGTCCGAGAGAAAGACTGTACGTGATGAAAGCTCAAAAAGCAGTAATACTCTTTTACATACTGAAAGTAAATTTATGCTCTTCTACAATTTCAAAATAACAACTTGAAATATTTATCGAGAATTGCGAAAGAAATATAACACAAATTGAATATCGCCGCTGTAATATCAATATATCAGGGAAAAAAATACTGCCTGTGAATGTTGTTCTTCTGGTCTCCAGTCCTGAGACTGGTTTGATGCAGCTCTCCATGCTACTCTATCCTGTGCAGGCTTCTTCATCTCCAAGTAATTACTGCACCTTACATCTTTCTGAATCTGCTTAGTCTATTCATCTCTTGGTCTCCCTCTACGATTTTTACCCTCAGCGCTTCCCTCCAACACTAAATTGGTGATCCCTTGATGCCTCACAACATGTCCTACCAACCGATCCCTTCTTCTAGTCAAGTTGTGCCACAAATTCCTCTTCTCGCCAGTTCTGTTCAGTACCTCCTCATTAGTTATGTGATCTACCCATCTAATCTTCAGCATTCTTCTGTAGCATCACATTTCTTCTCTTTTCGTGCGAACTATTTATCGTCCATGTTTCAATTCCATACATGGCTAAGTTCCATACAAATACTTTCAAAAAAGGCTTCTCGACACTTAAATCTATACTCGATGTTAACAAATTTCTCTTGTTCAGAAACGCTTGCCATTGCCAGTCTACATTTTATATCCTCTCTACTTCGACCATCATCAGTTATTTTGCTCCCCAAATAACAAAACTCCTTTACTACTTTAAGTGTCTCATTTCATAATGTAATTCCCTCAGCATCACCCGACTTAATTCGACTACATTCCATTATCCTCGTTTTGCTTTTGTTGATGTTCATCTTATACCCTCCTTTCAAGACACTGTCCATTCCATTCAACTGCTCTTCCAAGTCCTTTGCTGTCTCTGACAGAATTACAATGTCATCGGCGAACCTCAAAGTTTTTATTTCTTCTCCATGGATTTTAATACCTACTCCGAATTTTTCTTTTGTTTCCTTTACTACTTGCTCAGTATATAAATTGAATAACGTCGGGGATAGGCTACAACTCTGTCTCACTCCCTTCCCAACCACTGCTTCCCTTTCATGCCCCTGGATTCTTATAACTGCCATCTGGTTTCTGTACAAATTGTAAATAGCCTTTCGCTCCCTGTATTTTACCCCTGCCACCTTCAGAATTTGTCAAAAGCTTTGTGTAAGTCTACAAATGCTAGAAACGTAGGTTTGCCTTTCCTGAACGTATCTTCATGTTCGTGGTAAAATATGGCTACATCGTCAACAGCTCCAGCACGTTCGTACAGCCCACACCAGGGGCAGGCTCGCCCGCTGCTCGCTGTGGCCGACAACTCAGAGGAGAGCGACGCGGTTAGACGGGACCAGGGAGGCACGGTGGCGGGGAATGCAGGCCGCCCAAGGTCAAGACGCAGCCGGAGCCGCAGCTGGAGCTGGAGCTGGAGCCGCCTGTCGCGCGCCGGCTTTCCCCCGCCCACCCGCCTGTTTCACCGGTGTGCGGACGTTTGCCACGCCGGACATTTGCCACGGTTTTACTTGCTCGGAAGGGTTGAGTGCCTTGTCTCTCCCCCCCCCCCCTCCACCCCCTCATCATTTACTGAGCCTTTCTGCTGGTTTACTTAACGTAGAACCAGAATCTCTTTGGATTTTCTGCCACATTTCTAGAGAGACCTTCGTTTTGGAAACTATTAAATGCATCTCGCATTGAAACCCGCACCAAATTTCGAGCCGCAGTAAAACTTCGCCAATCTGAGAGATTTTGCGCTCGTCTAAATTATACGTGCCTTTTTCGGTGGTCCTGCAGCATCATTCTGTCGTGTTTTGTGTACCATGCGGGATCAGTTCCGTCTCTTATTAATTAATTTGGTATGAATCTCTCGTGTGCTGTTGATAGTATTTCTTTGAACTTAAGACACAAATGGTCTTCACTTACATAGTTTCGAAGGATTGGAGACTGTCTCTTAGAAAGACGACAACCGAATTTTTAGCTGCTTTCACAAATAGATACATTTCGCATTTAGTTCTGCGGAATTTCTTTGTTACGGAATTTGTGGTGTCACCGCCAGACACCACACTTGCTAGGTGGTAGCCTTTAAATCGGCCGCGGTCCGGTAGTATACGTCGGACCCGCGTGTCGCCACTGTCAGTGATTGCAGACCGAGCGCCGCCACACGGCAGGTCTAGAGAGGCTTCCTAGCACTCGCCCCAGTTGTACAGCCGACTTTGCTAGCGATGGTTCACTGACAAATTGCGCTCTCATTTACCGAGACGATAGTTAGCATAGCCTTCAGCTACGTCATTTGCTACGACCTAGCAAGGCGCCATTATCAATTGCTGTTTATCTTGTGATGCATGTACCGTCAGACCGATGTTCACCAATTATGAATTAAAGTTAAGTATTCGAGTTAGTTCTTTGCTACTATAAATTCCCTTACCTGTTCCAGACCTCACGCCAGTCTGCGTGAGCTAAACGCGTGCCTTTCGGCTTCCTCTCCTAGTGGCTTGGCTGTCTTGCCAAGTCACAACAGAATTGAGCCTCGGTACGACTGTAACCCTGTATCCGTCGTGATGCTCAGGATTATTTGTGGCTAAGAGGTCAAGTGTGTTTTCGTAACCATTTACAATTTGAATGGCCTCGTGAAGTAACTGTTCAAAATAATTTTTAAAAAAAATTTAGAAAAATTACGGAAGTTGTTTTCTATCTACAACAGGGTCTGAAAATGTATTTTTTTCAACATACGGAAGACAGATTGAAGTAACTGCCAACTATAATTGTATGAGTGGGGTACCTATTTGTGATGAGACTCCAGTTTTCTTTGAACTTATCAGTAAGTGTTTCATCTGAGACCGGGAGTCGGTGAATGGAGCCAGTTATTAACTTATTCCGGTTGTCGAATATAGCCTCTGCCCATACTAAGTCACAGGGACTGCCTGCTACAATGCCGCTTGTGAGCTGGAACACACATTACATTATTTTTCCTTAAGTTGTGCTTCTTGTTTCTGTTGTAGTGTAGATCATCACAATTACGGCTTTACCCTCCAAAACCTAGGATGTTTTCTCTGTGACCCTGTAAATACCGGAGCGAAACAATGTAGAACAGCAACGTACGTTACAAGCATAGCATTCTGTATTACTTCATTTCCTTATTTCTGACATTTTAAAATTGTACGTCGACTTTAGACGACATGTCAAACATAGATGTTCTTTATTTAGTGAAAGTATTTTCAGTCATGTTTTGAACATTGTCCCGCTACACTTTATTAACTAATGTTTCGCCGCAAGGGATATCTGATTTTAGAGACTAAATTAATATGGAGTATGTCGTTCTTCTTTTCAAACATTCACATCCCCATTTCTTCTTTCCTTTTTGTCTTTTGGGTATGCAGTTGTAGTAATTAAAGTAGGCACAAATGCAGTAATCAAAAAGAAATGATTAGCGTACATTCGCATTCTCGTTACGTCGTCCCTTTCTTGTTGCTCCCTTGGCGATGGAATGTTTCTATCGCAATCAGTAAGCGTGAAAGGAAGCTACCGTACAGACAGAGGGATCTATATTTATACTTGGCAAAACTAATTACATACTGACATAATTGTCGGTATTGCTTTCGTTTCCCAAAAGTTATAGATATTTCAACTTCGGAAAAGAAGCTCTGTATTTCGCTAAGATGTCGAAGAAGAAGGTCCCTTACGTACTGGATGTATCGAGTAAGATGTGAAGGCGGCGGTGTGAAAGCGGACAGAAGTAGTACGAGGATGGCCGTCCCTTAGCTGAGGGATCGCTACCCAAGCTACCTGGCGAAGGGGCAAGTACGGCAAATGTCCTGCGTGGCAAATGTCCGGCATTCGTCCCAGCCGCTCGCTGGGCGTCTCTCTCCTGCCGACGACGACAACGGACGAGGAAAGCGGCCCAGCTCACACGCCGGGATTAACGAGTTCGCCCACAGTGGCGCATTACCAACTCGTTAGAGGCTGGCTCCCCACCAGCGTGGGGCACTGCAGTACCACCAAACTGCAGCAGTCGTTCGGACCTGAGAGTACGCGAGCAGCGTACGATCGAATGGGATACCGAGCGAAATCTGTGGCCGGATTTGAGGATTCTTTTCTATGGTGGACGCAGCGGGTTATGCCGGATGGAGGTGTACGAGGGTAAAAGTAACTTCGGAAGAGTTCGAAGGAAGTCTTGTGTATTTATCACCTTGCACACAATATTAATAGTAACGTCAGACTTTCCGCAGATGATACGGTTATCTGCAGTGAAGTACTCACTGAAAAAGCTGCATAGATAGTAAGTCAAATCTGTGATAACACACGAAGTGCATTCGCAGTTGTGAATGTGAACAACCATCGGGTTTGTAACGGAAAGTCGACAGTCGACACTTGTGCCGGACCGGGACTCGAACCCGGATCCCGCTTATCGTCAGCGCCGCCTCGCCACTTTTGTTTTATTCTGATCTCATTTAGTTCGCTATCGTTCATTGGATTTGTTCGGGGCAGACGTCCCAGGACATATCTTCAAGTTCATCCTTTATCCGTTCAGTCAGTTTGTTTATTACAGAGGGCAACTAACCCTCTGATGGAACACGCTGAGCTACCGTGCCCGCACGCTGACACTTGTTGAACCACTAGGCTACCCGAGCTCGCCTCTCTCCCAAGCCCGAACATCCATGTGTCGTCAGCCATGTGCCTACAACCTACGATCGTACATTCATTTCTATACACTGAAGCGGAAGAATATAATAATTCCAATCCCAAGGAAAGCAGGTGTTGACAGATGTGAAATTTACCGAACTATCAGTTTAATAAGTCACAGCTGCAAAATACTAACGCGAATTCTTTACAGACGAATGGAAAAACTGGTAGAAGCTGACCTCGCGGAAGATCAGTTTGGATTCCGTATTAACACTGGAACACGTGAGGCAATACTGACCTTACGACTTATCTTAGAAGAAAGATTAAGGAAAGGCAAACCTACGTTTCTAGCATTTGTAGACTTAGAGAAAGCTTTTGACAATGTTGACTGGAATACTCTCTTTCAAATTCTAAAGGTGGCAGGGGTAAAATACAGGGAGCGAAAGGCTATTTACAATTTGTACAGAAAACAGATGGCAGTTCTAAGAGCCGAGGGGCGTGAAAGGGAAGCAGTGGTTAGGAAGGGAGTGAGACAGGGTTGTAGCCTCTCCCCGAAGTTATTGAATCTCTATATTGAGCATGGAGTAAAGGAAACACAAGAAAAATTCGGAGTAGGTATTAAAATCCATGGAGAAGAAATAAAAACTTTAAGGTTCGCCGATGACATTGTAATTCTGTCAGAGATAGCAAAGGACTTGGAAGAGCAGTTGAACGGAATGGACAGTGTCTTGAAAGGAGGATGTAAGATGAACATCAACAAAAGCAAAACGAGGATAATGGAATGTAGTCGAATTAAGTCGGGTCATGGTGAGGGAATTAGATTAGGAAATGAGACACTTAAAGTAGTAAAGGAGTTTTGTTATTTGGGGAGCAAAATAACTGATTATGGTCGAAGTAGAGAGGATATAAAATGTAGACTGGCAATGTCAAGGAAAGCGTTTCTGAAGAAGAGAAATTTGTTAACATCGAGTATAGATTTAAATGTCAGGAAGTCATTTCTGAAAGTATTTGTACGTAGTGTAGCCATCTATGGAAGTGAAACATCGACGATAAATAGTTTAGACAAGAAGAGAATAGAAGCTTTCGAAATGTGGTGCTACAGAAGAATGCTCAAGATTAGATGGGTAGATCACATAACTAATGAGGAGGTATTGAATAGGATTGGGGAGAAGAGGAGTTTGTGGCGCAACTTGACTAGAAGAAGGGATCGGTTGGTAGCACATGTTCTGAGACATTGAGGGATCACAAATTTAGCGTGGAGGGTAAAAATCGTAGAGGGAGACCAAGAGATGAATACACCAAGCAGATTCAGAAGGATGTAGGATGCAGTAGGTACTGAGAGATGAGGAAGCGTCCAGAGGATAGGGTAGCGTGGAGAGTTGCATCAAACCAGTCTCAGGACTGAAGACCACAACAACAACATCAACACTGAAGCGCTAAGGAAACTGGTAAAGGCATGCGTATTGAAATACAGAGATATGTAAACAGGCAGAATACACCGCTGCGGTTGGCAACGCGTATGTAAGACAACAACTGTCTGGCGCAGTTGGTAGGTCGGTTACTGCTCCTACAGTGCCAAGTTATCAAGATTGAAGTGAGTTTTAAGTAATGGGACACAGCATGTCCGAGGTAGCGATGAAGTGGGGATTTTTCCCGTACGACCGTTTCACGAGTGTACCATGGATATCACGAATCCGGTAAAACATCAAATCTCCGACATTGCTGCGGCCGGAAAAAAAAAAAAAAAATATCCTGGAAGAACGAGACCAACGACGACTGAAGAGAATCGTTCGACGTGACGGAAGTGCAACCCTTCCGCAAATTGCTACAGATGTCAGTGCTGGCCATCATCAAGTGTTAGCGTCCGAACCATTGATCGAAACATCATCGATATGGGGTTTCGGAGTGGAAGGTCCACTCGTAATGCTTCATGTGTGCACGAGGCAGAGCTTTAGCATCGTCTGGGCCCGCCAACACCGACACTGGACTGTCGATGGCTGGAACCGTGTTGCCTATCGGACAGTCACGTTTCAAATTGTGTCCAGCCGATGGACGTCTGCGGCTATGGAGAGAGTGGTTGGACGTGTACGGGTAAGGATACAACCTCACGAATCCGTGGGCGCTGCATGTCAGCAGGGGACTGTTGAAGATGCTGGCGGCTCTGTACTGGTGTGGGGCGTGCGCAGTTGGAGTGATGTGGGAATCCTGATACGTCTGGATACCATCGTGACAGGTGACACGTCCTGTCTGGTCGCCTACATCCACTGGTATCCGTTGTGCATTCCGATGGACTTGGGCAATTCCAGCAGGACAATGCGACACTCCACATGTTCAGAATTGCTACAGAGTGGCTCCAGGAACACTCTTCTGAGTTTAAACACTTCCGCTGGCCATCAAACTCCCCAGAAATGGTCATTATTGAGCATATGTGGTATGCGTAGCGACGTGTTGTTCAGAAGAGATCTCTAATCCCTCGTACTCTTACGGATTTATGGACAGCCCTGCAGGATTCATGTTGTGCATTCCCTCCAGCACTACTTCGGTTATTAGTCGCTTACACGTCACGCCGTGTTGCGGCACTTCTGCGTGCTCGCGGGGGCCCAACACGTTATCAGGCAGGTGTACCAGTTTATTTGGCTCTTCAGTGTATTTCCACTACGTCGATCGACAGTTAACTAGTTGGAGCATTCGGGAAGTTATCCACGTTAAGAGTCAAGCCGCATGGTGCGTTGTTATAAGAAAACTGAGTACAACCAAAAGATGCTTGTCAAAATGTACAAAGCGTGACTGCTAAATGAGCCAGGCCTAGGATGTAGCGGAGGGGGGGGGGGGGGCGAGAACACTGTGAACGGCCATAAAATGTCTGGAAATTAACTATTTTAGGGCGATAGGCACGCCCCACGCCCATTCCCCCTCCCCACCACCTCGCCTCCAATTTTACGTTTTCTTGGTTTTGGACCGGTGATCGCCGCGTACACCTCAGAACAGGGTCTTTTACGACTACATAAGTATGTAGAGATCGAAAGGCTATTTACAATTTGTACAGAAATCAGATGGCAGTTATAAGAGTAGAGGGACGTGAAAGGGAAGCAGTGGTTGGGAAGGGAGTGAGACGGGGTTGTAGCCTCTCCCCGATGTTATTCAATCTGTATATTGAGCAAGCAGTAAAGGAAACAAAAGAAAAATTAGGAGTAGGTATTAAAATCCATGGAGAAGAAATAAAAACTTTGAGGTTCGCCGATGACATTGTAATTCTGTCAGAGACAGCAAAGGACTTGGAAGAGCAGTTGAACGGAATGGACAGTGTCTTGAAAGGAGGGTATAAGATGAACATCAACAAAAGCAAAACGAGGATAATGGAATGTAGTCGAATTAAGTCGGGTGATGCTGAGGGAATTAGATTAGGAAATGAGACACTTAAAGTAGTAAAGGAGTTTTGTTATTTGGGGAGCAAAATAACTGATGATGGTCGAAGTAGAGAGGATACAAAATGTAGACTGGCAATGGCAAGGAAAGCGTTTCTGAAGAAGAGAAATGTGTTATCATCGAGTATAGATTTAAATGTCAGGAAATCGTTTCTGAAAGTATATTTGTATGGCGTGTAGCAATGTATGGAAGTGAAACGTGGACGTTAAATAGTTTGGACAAGAAGAGAATAGAAGCTTTCGAAATGTGGCGCTACAGAAGAATGCTGAACATTAGATGGGTAGATAACATAACTAATGACGAGGTACTGAATAGAATTGTGGAGAAGAGGCGTTTGTGGCACAACTTGACAAGAAGAAGGGATCGGTTAGTAGGACATGTTCTGAGGCATCAGGGATCACAAGTTTAGCATTGGAGGGCAGCGTGGAGAGTAAAAATCGTAGAGGGAGACCAAGAGATGAATACACTAAGCAGATTCAGAAGGATGTAGATTGCAGTAGGTACTGGGAGATGAGGAAGCTTGCACAGGATAGAGTAGCATGGAGAGCTGCATCAAACCAGTCTCAGGACTGAAGACCACAACAACAACAACAACAAGTATATAGTCGACATAAAGTGGCATAACTTTTTGATATTGGTTTTGTTAGATAACTGTGGTTCATTTACATGCGGCTGCCACGTAGTTGTACTTCTTATATTACGTGGTTCTGTTAAGACCAAAACCCGTAGGCTAATACGCAATGTGTATTTTTGTCGGCATGCTTTTTAATATAAGACCAGGCGGATATGCATTTGTGTAACCCTGCAGTGTTCTTAAATTTGTATATGACTTTTGGTAGGCCTTATATATGCCCAGACAGATGTGCACTTGTGTAACTCGGCAGTCTCAGAAAATTTGCGTTTCTTTTCGATATGTTTTATATGTAACCAGGCAGATGTGCATTTGATATGCCCAAAAAGTCTGCGCTCATTCGCAAGGTGTGTGTTATCGGTAATTTTATATATTGCATGGGGGCTTATTTAAATTTATGTGATTGAAAATACTTTTGTAACTGTCTGTCCGATTACGTAAGTCTCGTAATCGGTTGGCCCTGACTAGAATTATTACGCTATCTGACTGCAAAGAACAATGTAAGAAAATTTTCGTAAACACAGTTAATTAATTAAGTCCCCAGCAACTATAAAACCAACAAAACCAATAAGCACAAATGTAACTGTTCTGTATGTGGAGTGTGACTCAACGTACGCATCTGGCACGGTTCTTTTCCAACAATACAAGAATTTTTAAATACCAACTATACAGACGTGACAAAAGAAAATTAGAAACTATAATTACGCAAGAAAACCAGAATTCCACTCTAATCCAAGAACACAAGCCAGATGCTTTGTTGACTGAACCTGTAGTGACACATTATTTCAGATACACAACTAATAAAGGAACATTATAAATTTTACCTTCATATATATTGACGAAATGCACTCATTACAATAACATCTGCTATCTCTCCCATCAAATAACTGCATAAAACATGGAACAACACTCTTTACTACAACATCTTACTCCAACTTCACGACAAGCAGTGCCCACTAGCACATCTCGGTACGAACTCTTAACACACACTGAGCTCTCTACTAGCACTGACTGCCACGAACTCTCAACAACCACTGACTTCTACAATCTCATAACAAGCACTGTGGAGGCGGCTTAATAGTACTCTTTGGCGCACTCTCTGGCGCAGTGGCACAGTGTAGCCACCTTTCATATGCCCCTCCTCCACAGGCCAGAATTTGATGGTATTTTTGCCAGCATTGGTGGTGAAAATACCACCAAATTCGTCCACAAAAATACAGACAAAAATAAAAGATAATATTAATACCTAAATATCACATAATTAGTTAAAATTTTGGCTTTGCACTGACCTTTCAATAACCTAATATATGAAATACAGTAAGCAATACAAATTCTTTTCATACATGTGGCTTTACATAAGAGTTCACACAATACACAAAAAATCAGTTTATACAAATGTTCACATAAAATGCTTTCAATGATTAGTTTGTACAAAAAAAAGACACCAACATGTGACATCTTTTCAGTAGAAGCAGTCCATCAGTGGCACCCAGTAAAGTTTAGTAGGTGCAGACAGCAACAAGTGACTTCATTTCAGTAGAAACAGTTCATCAGTTGCACCCAGCAATGTTGAGCAGGTGCAGACACCAACAAGTGACATCATTTCAGTAGAAGCAGTCCATCAGTTGCACCCAGCAATGTTGAGCAGGTGCAGACACCAACAAGTGACATCATTTCAGCAGAAACAGTCCATCAGTTGCACCCAACAATGTTGAGCAGGTGCAGACACCAACAAGTGATATCATTTCAGTAGGAGTAGTCCATCAGTTGCACCCAGCAATGTTGAGTAGGTGCATACAGCAACAAGTGACTTCATTTCAGTGGAAACAGTTCATTAGATGCACCCAGCAATGTTAAGCAGGTGCAGACACCAACAAGTGACCATCATTTCAGTAGAAGCAGTCAATCAGTTGCACCCAGCAATGTTGAGTAGGTGCAAACACCAACAAGTGATATCATTTCAGTAGAAACAGTCCATCAGTTGCACCCAGCAATGTTGAGAGCAGGTGCAGACAGCAAAAAGTCACATCTCTCAGCAGAAGCAGTTCGATAAAATTCACTAGCACTGATCACACTGTTCATCAGCAGAAATTAAACACGACCAAATGTCACACATCATATTGAAAAGTGCAGGTAACAGTTCAGAATATTTATCTTCACTAATCAGACAGTTCAGGCAAGAACAATAGTCTGAATGCACATACAGTGCTTTTACACTAAACATACAAATCATAACAAACACATAAATGATATCAGATAATTGTCCTATTAACTATTACAATACACAAATACCAGTAAACCTATAATATTCATGGGTGTCAGTGCAAGCCACTACCAACAAATAAAATAATATTTAGGAGATAGGTGGGTAGGATTAGGAAAGGAAAACACACAAAACACACAAAACACACTCACTCATCTTTCATCCACATTAAGTACTACTGTGTAATTGAATAGTGTTAACTGTGTAAATGTAATTCTGTCAAAATCTGATGTTCATCATGTGTATCAACTAGTACTGGCAGCAATGTATAACAGTCAATAATAGTTAGTCAACGTCATAGTCATCATGTCAAGACCAATGTTTGCCAAGCCAGATCAAAATGTACTGTTGTTGAACAACTGTCAGTGAGCCAAGATATGCAATTACTTCCTCTCTCCAAAAAAAAGTATATACTGCTTAGTTATTTAACAAAGTGTGTGTATAGACTATCTTCCTTCTATTTTAGTGTTCTAGTCTGCTCTCTTCATCCTCCTTGTTCCATAAGACCAACAAAAAAAATATGCTCCTCACTTACTTTACCTCTTATACACCAAAACTCCAATAATCATACCTCAATAATACGTCGATAAATATAAACCTCAGCACCAATATCATTTCACTTCCATAACAACTCAACTTCATATAATCTCTATACCTCAATAATACGTCGATAAATATAAACCTCAGCACCAATATCATCTCACTTCCATCACAACTCTTTCCTCTAGTCAGTCTCCTCGAACAAGTACAGATAAAATCCTAATGCAACTTCAAGTCAGCATCCCATACAATCCGAAGACACATTGTCAACACACAACCTCTGTGTAATCCATCTGACCCAAATTTTCTACTCATTATAAATTATAAGATACATTTTGGTTCCTTGTCCATCATTAAATAAAAGAAATGCATACCTGACCTCTAACAGACTTAGTTCGAATAACTCTCAGTAATTAAGTACGATTACGGAGTGTGAATGATCATAATATTTCACAGTAAGTACACCACTTCAAGAATTATAGCAGAAGCAAACATGTGGAGTATTTTTTGTGTCAAGTGTCACTTCCTATTTCAATTGCTCACGAAAAATGCAGTGTAATAATTGTCAATGGTCTAAACCTAGTATTGGTATGTCATGTCGTTAGCTTCCTTCCTATTAGCATAAATCTATACAGCTTCCATAAAACCTCAGCTCATGTGACTTCTATGACTTTCTTGTACTAATGTCGTTCGTCGACTGATAGCAGTTAATTTTTTTATCTTAAAAATATAAGGCACTGAGCGTAAGCAAAACATGCGATAACGAGTAAATATACCAGTAGAGAACAAAATGTCAACAAGTGGATGCAGCACAATTCCTACAACGAGGCTCTGCCAACCGAACAATCTATAATTAATACCACAGTGTAACCTAAACTCTATGTTTATACACAGTATATCAGCATTTCTATACACGAAATTAAAGAGCAGTTATGGCAACAAAACAAAAATGTGTAAATATGCAATCCATACGCAAAGCAGTAAACATGTCATTAGCATCATATCAGCATAAGCAAATAAATGTTCATATGTCATCCTAATAAATAAACATGAAGGCGCAAGCAGATAAATCACAAAGTATAACTTACATAACTAAACTCATCAGCACAATAAATCAGGTTACCATTACAATTTAAATAAATAAGCACAGCAGGCACATAATAAAAAAATATGACATCAGTGAAAAAGCATAGCACCCAAGCGATGCATAATCTATACAAGTCACAACCCAGTTCATTAATCAATAATTGTCAAAATCAGTCAGTGAAAAAGCATAGCAGCCAAGCGATGCATAATATACACAAGTCACAACCCAGTTCATTAATAATCATTGTCAAAATCAGTTAACGTACGCAAGCACGTCGCTTCACACGTAAATTCATAGAACATGAAATTTAGCACAAAGTATGAATCACGTAATCGCAAGCAGCAAATTACTTCTAAAGTACGTACCTAAGTGGAAATATGTTACCTGAAAATGAACTCAGTTAATAGTCACCTTTTTTAGTTTATTAGTTTCTTCTTGGAAATTACATTCTTTCTGAAATTTTCTCGATAGCAGGTCGTCTTAACGTCGGACACGCACAGAATTTACCTGAAGTTCTTAAATATTTTATACAACCGTATCCTGGAAAATACTGAATGTTAATAACACAATTCAACAAGTCCTTATAGCTTTATACTGAATTTAATCGGAGAAATTAGACTGTGTGTTTGTTTACGGCTGTCAGTGCGTTCGCACTGAGCGCTCGATCAGCTGTAGGCGCGTGACGTAGGAAGCTATTGTTCGCGGTCAACGACTGCCTTGTGCGGCGCGCAGACTTGACTGTTGCTTTGAGTATGTGCCGCCGCCAAAACACAGCGCGGCATCCTTGTACTCTCCGCATGTTTACATCTAGCTGTTAGTTTCTCTAAAGTATGTTATTCCACAAAAATTTTTACGTTAGATATGTGATGTATTCCTTTAGAGCGTCGAGATTTAAGAGTTTCTACTTCGACAGTGTTATCATGAATAATTTTACGAATTCTATATGGACCGTTATAAAGCAGAAAAAATTTGCGACACAAGCCTTTTCCTTTGTGAGACAAACGATGAGATTTAATTAACACTTTTTGACCAACTGACAAGATTTTTAAACGACCAGGACGTTTAGCTGATTTCTCTCTTCTAGCAGCCGCAGATGCAATATTTCGTAGAGCCAGGTTGACAACTTCAGAATGCCGCAGTTTCCGTGAAGGCGGAAAAGGAACGATTTCAGAAATGCGATTTGTCGGTGCTTTGTTTTTTAATATCATTAGAGGCGGTAAAGAAGTTGAATCATTAGGGAGTTCATTCAGAATATTTTGAAAAATATGAAGATACTGATCCCAAGTTCTGTGATTCTGATGACAATAAAGTCGACACAATTTATTGATTTCCTTCATCCATCTCTCTGAAGCGTTAGATTGAGGGTGAAAAAGTGAAATGAAAATTGGTTTAATTTTACTACGCTGTAGAGTACGAAGCCAAATTTTAGAACGAAACTGTGATCCATTATCTGATATAACCTTATCAACGTGACCGACTTCTTTAAGAAAATGTTTGATAAAAGCATTAGATACTGAGCGAGCTGTTGCTTTGCGTAAAGGTGTAAAACACACATATTTTGATGTCAATTCCACTGCTACGAAAATGTACGCAAAACCATTAGTAGAACGAACCACTGGACCAAACAAATCGACTGCAGCCATCTCCTTTAATTTCGCTGGAATGATGGGAAACAACGGTGCTCTGTGAGAAATCGTTGGAGGCTTAGCCATTTGACATAATTTACATTTGGCAAGAACAGATCGAATACGTTTTTCCATATTACTGAAGTAACAATTTTCTCGTAATTTATGAAAGCATTTTCGGGGACCAAAGTGTGCATAACTGAAATGCGTATACCAAATCAATTTATTGACCCACTCATCAGGAATACAAACTAACCAAACAAAGTTGTCGACCGATTTTCGTTTAAAAAGAATGTCATTGCGAACTGAATAGCATCTAATTTCTCTGGATCAGGAAGAATACCTTCTGTAGAAATAATGTGACCGAGAAATTTCACCTGAGAACGACCAAATTCAGATTTTTCCAAGTTCACTGTCATGCCAACTTTTGCAAAGATACGTAACAATGAATCCAAAATTTTGCTGTGCTCACTCCAAGAATGTTTAGCAATAAGAATGTCGTCAACATACGAAGTAATGTTGTCACGAAGATAAACAGGTAACATTTCGTTTAAACTACAATGAATGCTGCAATAGGTACAGTAAGTCCAATCGGTAATTTCCAAAGTCACCTTTGGGTAAATAGTCAAATCTGGTTATTGTTTACTTACTCACTAGATAGATTGATAGTCGAAGAGTTGTTTTTGACAGATGCAAAGAATAGTAAAAGAGTAGGCAGCGGTACAGAAAACTAAAAGAGAAATAGCACCACTACAGCTCGGGGCCCTATGCTCGCTACGGCACATATTCACTTTAGAGTAGTGAATCCCCTGAGGACATTAATAGGTTAGAACAGTAATTTTCGAAATCTCATTTAGGTAAATAGTCAAATCCGGTTATTGTTTATTTACTGTCTAGATAGATTGATAGTCGAAGAGTTGTTTTGACAGATGCAAAGAATAGTAAAAGAGTAGGTAGCGGTACAGAAAACTAAAAGAGAAATAGCACCACTACAGCTCGGGGCCCTATGCTCGCTACCGCACATATTCACTTAGAGTAGTGAATCCCCTGAGGACTTTAATAAGTTCAAACAGTAATTTTCGAAATCTCCTTTTGGGTAAATTGTCATATCCGGTTATTGTTTATCTACTGTCTAGATAGATTGATAGTCGAAGAGTTGTTTTGACAGATGCAAAGAATAGTAAAAGAGTAGGCAGCGGTACAGAAAACTAAAAGAGAAATAGCACCACTACAGCTCGGGGCCCTATGCTCGCTACCGCACATATTCACTTAGAGTAGTGAATCCCCTGAGGACCTTAATAGCTGCACATAATTTCCAGTTTGTGACTTTGTGGCACATCTGGCGGAAGTGTGTACGCAAATTGACCTGACCATGCACATGGATGTATCTCATTCTTAGAATTGCGGAATGTCTTAATCTTCCGAACAGTTAAGAAGTGTTTATAATCAAAGTTTTCGCCTCGTGGCGACAAAGACCTACCGCGTCTGTTCCAGTCCCAATGACGATTATTGTTAAGTTCACGCGCCTGGCGCTCTCTTGTTGCTTCTCGTAAATGAAATAAATTATTTTCTTCAAAGCCTTCCGCTAAACTAACACTTGTCAATTTATCTGAGATCTCCTCGACTTTTTCCGATGAGTCACTTAATTGTCCTTTCTGTTTATTTACGTCATCCGTAAGTGTCGCGACTCGGGTTTCGGTATTGTCACATTTAGTAGTTAAGTGTTCACACTGTTGCGTTAAGTTATTTGGTACGGATTCCTCGATTCTCTCAAATAGTTCTTCCTTATCTTTTACACGTTGTAAATTTAACTCTGAAAATTCCTGTCCTATCACGCAATCTTTTTCTTCCTGTTCTCCGTCCTGTTCCTCTTGTCTGATTTCTGTTGAAATTAAATTATCATTGTGAGCATTCAAAATCGGTTGTACTTCTCTAATTTCTTTCTTTGATTCATCTTTCATGTTTTTGAAACATGTCCCTGTTCGTGAGCCTAACTGTGTTTCCATTGTTTCCATCTCGGTTTTACTTGTTCCTATTTGTGAGCCTAACCGTATTGTCAAAGTTTCCATCTTCGAGTTAATTCTTTCTAAACCTGTTTTAATTGTTCCCATCTGTGTTTTAATTGTTCCCATCTGTGATCCCAAATTTAATATTGCACTCATCAACTGCTCCATAGTAACTTTTTCGAAATTCCTTTCGCCCCTCACATTTCCCACAAAACCAGCTTCCTTCTGCATGGCTATAAAGCTATCTGTGTTCGATACTATTCCAGATTCTTCTATCGTTGATCTCGTATTCTGTGAATTTTCTGATTGAGAAAAATTTTGAAATGGTTCCGGACTATTTTCCCGACTTATCACATTGTTTTCCACCTCATTATCCACCATACTGTTTTCCTCTGTTGGCGAGTTCGCCATGTTAACAATTTCGTTATTCTGACCATTCATCATTTTTGCCTGTTTCATTGACCGCGTAATCATTTACAAAATATACGAAAGATTCGTCACTGTACGAAAATTAAACACAATGACTCCTTATCTCCAACAATACTATTCACACTAGATGTTTCATTCAGACACGATCAATCGAACAATTGAAATAATTGCACTAATTTGTCAAACGCGTATACAAGGCAATAAAAATTAAATTTTGAAAAATACCATTAGAAGAATGCCAATTACCAAATCTACACATGCAAAATAGACTACAATTACTATACTACAAATTACTACAACAATACTACCGTCTACTATTTTCACAATCAGAAAAATTCCAAGGGACGATCCGAAGCAGCGGTCGCCACGTGCATGGGGGCTTATTTAAATTTATGTGATTGAAAATACTTTTGTAACTGTCTGTCCGATTACGTAAGTCTCGTAATCGGTTGGCCCTGACTAGAATTATTACGCTATCTGACTGCAAAGAACAATGTAAGAAAATTTTCGTAAACACAGTTAATTAATTAAGTCCCCAGCAACTATAAAACCAACAAAACCAATAAGCACAAATGTAACTGTTCTGTATGTGGAGTGTGACTCAACGTACGCATCTGGCACGGTTCTTTTCCAACAATACAAGAATTTTTAAATACCAACTATACAGACGTGACAAAAGAAAATTAGAAACTATAATTACGCAAGAAAACCAGAATTCCACTCTAATCCAAGAACACAAGCCAGATGCTTTGTTGACTGAACCTGTAGTGACACATTATTTCAGATACACAACTAATAAAGGAACATTATAAATTTTACCTTCATATATATTGACGAAATGCACTCATTACAATAACATCTGCTATCTCTCCCATCAAATAACTGCATAAAACATGGAACAACACTCTTTACTACAACATCTTACTCCAACTTCACGACAAGCAGTGCCCACTAGCACATCTCGGTACGAACTCTTAACACACACTGAGCTCTCTACTAGCACTGACTGCCACGAACTCTCAACAACCACTGACTTCTACAATCTCATAACAAGCACTGTGGAGGCGGCTTAATAGTACTCTTTGGCGCACTCTCTGGCGCAGTGGCACAGTGTAGCCACCTTTCAATATGATGAGAGGGGTATGGACTGTGTACCCTGTAATGTTCTTAAAATTTGTATTTAGGTTTAGATTAGATCAGACTGATGTGCTGTGTATCACTCTGCAGATCCCATAACATATCTATGTATGTTCGCATCTTATCACATATAGGACCAGACAGATGTACATTTTTGTAATTCCGCAGTTCTCATGAAATTTGCATTTGCTTTTTGATATGTCGTATATGTGACCAGGCAGATGTGCAGTTGTGTAGGTGTGCAGCTTTCATAAGTTTTGTATATGTTTACGTGATGAAGTAATCTCTAGAATTATGTACAGGCCCTAATGACGTGGTGTTACCACACACGCAGAGCCTGTTGTGACGCGGGCTGTGACATTCATTGGCGCCTGTTCTGCTAGCGCCGGGCCGATCGGGGAGCGAGGATTTTTGCCTTCGGACTATGAAATTAATTGTGATATCGTCTGAGACATCACTGCTGTACCGTGTGACGTGTGAGCGCATTTTATGTGGCAGAGACTCTACGGCGAGTGCGTGTGTGCCGTCATTTGTATCCCTTTCTTGCAGAATCAAAACACGTGTTCACATCTCGAGATTGACCCGATGTTACTGCAGTGTCACTGCGGAATACAAGTCGATTCGGAAATACCACGAGATGTTATTGTCATTTTATGAATTCGCGCAAAATTTCTATTATTCCTGACTTCATCACTGTTGGCCAGATCAGTGAAAAGAAAAAAGAAAAAACGTAAGTATTTCGCTCACTACCAAAGACACGGCAACGCACCGCTCCGAGGGAGACCGAAACCACACGTGAACACTCGATATCGCACGCAGACACGGGAAGTTCGTCTGCCGCCGACCTTCTGCACTTTTCTGACAGCGTGGCGACGAATCTGTGAGGCGGCTGCATCAAAGCGTACGTAAATTTATTTTACTATAAAAATACAGCGACCAGCCATTTTTTAATGCGTTTTATTTATGCCAATATGTATTACGGGTTTGCACCCATCTCCAGCTGGCAAATTACATGTATCTTCAGTTTCTACAGTGGTAAAACATCGGCTGCAGTTTGGATGCTGCAGCTCACCTGTGCAAAAGGAACGATTCCAATCGTTTACTTCAACTTCGCGAGTTTAGAGTTACGCAGTATCAGTTGTTCATTTTACGTACATTCTCCTCTCCTTGTTTTTTCTTGGCTTTTCTTCATTTCTGTAACAGCACAAACACTTTTTGTCCCGTATTTTACACAGGCGCACTGCGTTATCCGCCATGTTGTCGACTGACAGTTTTGTTTACATACAAGCAGTTTATCTATGGACAGAGTTATATTTTACGAAAGTTTGAGGTTCTAGCTAAGCTACTGTTTACTAAACATTGACTTGGGTGATAGAAGTATTCTAAGTACGATTTATACTAAGTATTTTTTTTTAAACTTCCTTGCAGATTAAAACTGTGTGCCCGACCGAGACTCGAACTCGGGACCTTTGGCTTTCGCGGGCAAGTGCTCTACAAACTGAGCTACCCAAGCACGACTCACGCCCGGTACTCACAGTTTTACTTCTGCCAGTATCTCGTGTCCTACCTCCCAAACTTTGCCCGCGAAAGGCAAAGGTCCCGAGTTCGAGTCTCGGTCGGGCACACAGATTTAATCTTCCAGGAAGTTTCATATCAGCGCACACTCCGCTGCCGTGTGGAAATCTCATTCTATTTTTTTTTTTTTTGTTACTTAGGCAGTATTGAAGATAATAAATTAACATAACACATTTATACAAAGCAGTAATTCATACATTTACAAATAACAAAGATAGAATTAAGATTTTTATGTTGTACATTATTAAATGCATTTGTTGGGTTTATGTTAGATTATGTTATTTCTCGATTGTGCTTAGGAAGTGGTTTGATAAGTAGAGTGTGGAAGTTTTTCAGAAATATTCGGTTTGGCAGCTCTGTTGGTCGTTGAGTATGTCAGAAGGGGATGCATGTTTATGTGCATAAATTTCGATTTGTTCCAGGATGTTCATTCTTTTTCCTTTATTGGCTAGGTAGAGAACTTGTAGGTTAAGGGTGCATACCCGAAATGTATATTGGCATAAATAAAATGCATTAAAAAAAAAGTGGCTGGTCGCTGTATTTTTATAGTGAAATATCATTATCCACGGCCACGGAACTCAACAGTCCAAATGAAATGGACAAATTGTTATGTACGTAAATTTGTAAGCGGAAACGGGAAGAAAGAAAAGGAAAGGGGGAGAGGTTACTGGTGTCAGCTGCATCGGGACATTACGCGCATTCAGTGGCGACGAGTCAAAATGTGCAGTGGGCTGCAATTCGAACCCGGGACCTGCCGCTTACTAGGCAGGTGCGGACTGCCCGGGACCTGCGCGCCTCACGTCCGACGCGCAGCTGTCCGCGACATACCTGTGCATCTCCTCCGTATTCGCCGCCCTCAGATTCCCACAGGAGGTGCGACGAGATTGTGCGTCCGCACCGAAGAAGCTGGAACCATTGTCCACTTAGGCGAATCAGTTGTACGAGTGCGTAGTGCGGACACGTCCGAAAGGACAGACACCACGCGTTCGTAAACACAGCGCCGGCGGTCTCCGGCGGGCGGTTCTAGTCTTGAGCTGTCCAATTTCGTGAGGGGCACTCTAGTAGTGTACCTCGTGCTTCTCTCACCACAAAACATATTACTTTGTCCAAAAACTTCTTATTCCTACAGCTACATCTACGTACATGCTCCGCAATCCACCATACGGTGCGTGGCGGAGGGTACCTCGTACCACAACTAGCATCTTCTCTCCCTGTTCCACTCCCAAACAGAACGACGGAAAAATGACTGCCTATGTGCCTCTGTACGAGCCCTAATCTCTCTTATCTTATCTTTGTGGTCTTCCCGCGAAATATAAGTTGGCGGCAGTAAAATTGTACTGCAGTCTGCCTCAAATGCTGGTTCACTAAATTTCCTCAGTATCGATTCACGAAAAGAACGCCTCCTTTCCTCTAGAGACTCCCACCCGAGTTCCTGAAGCATTTCCGTAACACTCGAGTGATGACCAAAACTACCAGTAACAAATCTAGCAGCTCGCCTCTGAATTGCTTCCATCTCCTCCCTCAATCAGACCTGATAGGGATCCCAAACGCTCGAGCAGTACTCGAGAATAGGTCGTATTAGTGTTTTATAAGCGGTCTCCTTTACAGATGAACCACATCTTCCCAAAATTCTACCAACGAACCGAAGACGACTATCCGCCTTCCCCACAACTGCCATCACATGCTTGTCCCACTTCATATCGCTCTGCAATGTTACGCCCAAATACTTAATCGACGTGACTGTGTCAAGCGCTACACTACTAATGGAGTATTCAAACATTACAGCATTCTTTTTCCTATTCATCTGCATTAATTTACATTTATCTATATCTCGAGTTAGCTGCCATTCTTTACACCAATCACAAATTCTGTCCAAGTCATCTTGTATCCTCCTAGAGTCACTCGACGACGACACCTTCCCGTACACCACAGCATCATCAGCAAACAGCCGCACATTGCTATCCACCCTATCCAAAAGGTCATTTATGTAGATAGAAAACAACACCGGACCTACCACACTTCCCTGGGGACTCCAGATGATACCCTCACCTCCGATGAACACTCACCATCGAGGACAACGTACTGGCTTCTATTACTTAAGAAGTTATCAGCAATTAAAGTTTTCGTCTTCCGCAATCTTCGATTTTTAAGCGATGTTTATTTCCAAATCTCAGTCACACAGTTAGGTAGCCATATTTTTTCTGACTACAAAAGTAACTTTCTTAATTGTCCAACTCAGGAAGTATACTTCCTGTCACTTTGTTACTTTTATCATCATCGAAGCCGTAGCTCAACAGGCACGCTATTTTGCCCCAGTGTAGTTCTCTATCCTGTAATCTTACTCTCTTGTGTGTCACTAATGAACGTTTATGGCCGTATTTTGAAATTTATTCTGACGCGGGTTTTCAGATGTCAGTAGTGGAACGCGGTAAGGGGAGTCTGCGTGCAGTAATCGTGCCACTGACGCCTCCGCGTGAGCTGGCGTCCGCTGCCCGACGTGCAGGCACGTACATGTCAGTACCTCGCTCACAGTGTGCTAAAAAGTCGGCACTCCTGCTTCAGTTAGAACACTGTCTGTATGCACTCAGTTAACAGCAAAAGTTGACAAGTTGTTACGTTAAGTGGACGTGTAAACGAATCACACTTTTTTGTCTCGATCAGAATTGGCGAGTGAAAATGTGCTGAAAACATATTGTCACCGTCAAAACACTTCGCAGTATTACGTACTACATCAAATATTGTACACAAGCTGACCACCGTCGTACTGTGAGTGAAAAATAAATGTTGTTGTTGTGGTCTTCAGTACTCAGACTGGTTTGATGCAGCTCTCCATGTTACTCTATCCTGTGCAAGCGTCTTCATCTCCCAGTACCTACTGCAACCTACATCCTTCTGAATCTGCTTGGTGTATTCATCTCTTGGTCTCCCTCTACAATTTTTACCCTCCACGCAGCCCTCAGATACTAAATTGGTGATCCCTTGATGCCTCAGAACATGTCCTACCAACCGAGCCCTTCTCCCAGTCAAGTTGTGCCACAAACATCTCTTCTCCCCAATCCTATTCAACACCTCCTCATTAGTTACGTGATCGACCCATCTAATCTTCAGCATTCTTCTGTAGCACCACATTTCGAAAGCTTCTATTCTCTTCTTGTCCAAACTATTTATCGCTCATGTTTCACTTCCATACATGGCCACACTCCATACAAATACTTTCAGAAACGACTTCCTGACCCTTAAATCTATACTCCATGTTAACAAATTTCTCTTCTTCAGAAACGCTTTCCTTCCTATTGCCAGTCTACATTTTATATCCTCTCCACTTCGACCATCATCAGTTATTTTACTCCCCAAATACCAAAACTCCTTTACTACTTTAAGTGTCTCATTTCCTAATCTAATTCCCTCACCATCACCCGACTTAATTCGACTACGTTCCATTGTCCTCGTTTTGCTTTTGTTGATGTTCATCTTATATCCTCCTTTCAAGACACTGTCCATTCCGTTCAACTGCTCTTCCAGGTCCTTTGCTGTCTCTGACAGAATTACAATGTCATCGGCGAACCTCAAAGTTTTTACTTCTTCTCCATGGATTTTAATACCTACTCCGAATTTTTCTTTTGTTTCCTTTACTGCTTGCTCAATATACAAATTGAATAACATTGGGCAGAGGCTACAACCCTGTCTCATTCCCTTCCCAACCACTGCTTCCTTTCATGTCCCTCAACCCTTATAACTGCCATTTTGTTTCTATACAAATTGTAAATAGCCTTTCGCTCCCTATATTTTAGCCCTGCCACCTTCAGAATTTGAAAGAGAGTATTCCAGTCAACATTGTCAAAAGCTTTCTCTAAGTCTACGAATGCTAGAAACGTAGGTTTGCCTTTCCCTAATCTAGCTTCTAAGATAAGTCGTAGGGTCAGTACTCCTCACGTGTTCCAACATTTTTACGGAATCCAAACTCATCTTCCCAGATATCGGGTCCTACCAGTTTTTCCATTCGTCTGTAAAGAATTCACGTTAGTATTTTGCAGCTGTGACTTATTAAACTGATAGTTCGGTAATTTTCACATCTGTCAACACCTGCTTTCTTTGGGATTGGAATTATTATATTCTTCTTGAAGTCTGACGGTATTCCGCCTGTATCATACATCTTGCTCACCAGATGGTAGAATTTTGTCAGGACTAGCTCTCCCAAGGCCGTCAGTAGTTCTAATGGAATGTTGCCTACTCCCGGGGCCTTGTTTCGACTCAGGTCAATGTTACCAGCTGTAATACTAACTACGACACTATTGTGGTCAACATTATTTTTTATTTTTGTTTATTTATTTTTTAGTCGCTGATGTGGTGCGCCACGAATTCCTCTCCTGTGACATATCAGAGTAGCGCTCTCGACCTACGTCCTCAATTATTTGCTGGATGTATTGTAGGTAGGCTGTTTAGGTTTTTATGTTGGTAACGCCATGTAGCGCTCTATATGAAAATCACTGGCTGTGCTGTGTGAAGGCTGTGGTTCGTTTGCATTGTTGGAGTAATATTCACATTAATCGTCCCCTTAGAAAACTCAATGAATTATTATGGAGATAAACCTCTTACATTATTTGATTTTCAAACAGCTGAGCAAAACTGAACGTACTCACACATTTCTCTCTTTACTTATTCTGATCAACACTAAACTGACACACAATATTTTTTAGCGCAACGCAATCTCACTTTCAATAATCCCTACAAAAGAATGGCCCTGACTAACATTAACATATACCTTTCACAAATCACTTACCTCACAAAAATCTTCGTTACTCAAACTACTGCAATTCTGCGAGCACCAATACTGCCAGCTAAATAAAAGATTCAAACTACTGAAGGCAATAATTACTGATAGGCATTGTTAGCAAATGAAAGATTTTGATAGAGAACAAACGATGTATTTACCTTAATAGTGTTCAAAAGTCATTATATATATATATATATATATATATATATCAGTTCATGACATCCAGTCTTACAAATTTACTCTCTCTGATAGACAACACGTCCAGTTCGTCCGCTCTCAAACCTCCGCCATCTCTCCCATCACATCCACCACTGCTGGCGGCTCACCTCCAACTGCGCAACGCTACGCGCTGTACACATCCAACTGCCCAACACTACAATGGCGACTATTCCAACAATGCAAACCAGCCACAGGCTGCACACAGCACAGTCAGTGATTTTCATACAGAGCGCTACATGGCGTTACCAACACAAAAACCTAAACAGCCTACTTACAGTATTCCAATCTACGTCGTCCTCTACAGTTTTTGCCGTCTACAGCTCGCTCTGTGTACCGTGCAAGTCATTCCCTGACGTCATAACAGGTGCCCTATCATCCTGTCGTTTCTCCTTGTCAGAGTTTTCCACATATTTCTTTGCTTTCCGATTCTGCCCAGAACCTCTTCTTCGTCACCTTATCAGTCCATCTGATTTTCAACATTCATCTGTAGAACGATATCTCAAATGCTTTGATTCTCTTCTGTTCCGGTCTTCCCACATTCCTTGTTTCACTTCCATACACTGCTGTGTTCCAAACGAACGTTCTCTGAAATGTCTTCCTCAAATTGAGGCCTATGTTTGATAGTAGTATACTTACCTCGGCCAGGAATGCCCTTTTTGCCAATGCTAGTCGGCCGGCCGCTGGTGGCCGAGCGGTTCTGGCGCTACAGTCTGGAACCGCGCGACCGCTACGGTCGCAGGTTCGAATCCTGCCTCGGGCATGGATGTGTGTGTTGTCCTTAGGTTAGTTAGGTTTAAGTAGTTCTAAGTTCTAGGGGACTTATGACCTCAGCAGTTGAGTCCCATAGTGCTCAGAGACATTTGAACCATTTTTGAACCAGTGCTAGTCTGCTTTTGATGTCCTCCTTCTTCCACCCGTCAAAGGTTATTTTGCTGCCTTAACTCCGTCAACCTGGTGACCATCAATCCTGACGTTAAGTTTCTCGCTGCTCTCATTTCTGCTACTTACATTATTACTAACTTGTAAAACCACATTACAGCACTGGGGCCACCGAGGCAAGTTCGATTCTCGGTGGAACAACATGATATACGTGAAGACGTACCTGGATGATGAAGCGTAAGGAGAGTAGCGACACACCGTTCTGCATCCTGTATGAAGCACTTTATTTTTTTTTTTTTTGTTTTCCCCATATACATTACCTCGGTGTAGGAACGTGCCGAGATATTGTTTTCTTTTTCTCAGAGCACGATGCGGTGCTAGATACATTTATTTTTGTTGTGGTATAAAGTAAAACCACATTAAGAATGTATTTAAAAAGTAAATAAAAATAAATAAATAAAAAACAGAAATTTATATTAAAAAAAGAGAGAGGCCTTGAGTAAAAAAAGTGTAGCAAAAAGAAAATAAAAAAATAAGAAAAAAAGGACCTTGGTTCAAATCATCCATCGAGTGAAAAGTTTAGTTTTTTATTTTCAGTTTATGTGACAAAGTCTTATGTTTTCATCACTTTTTTGGGAGTGATTATCAAAAAAAAAGTCTTCCCTTGTGTGAAAATTTTAATTTTTTATATAACCAACTTCGCTCTCCAAAATTCCAGGACACAAAAAAAAAAAAAGAGAAAGAGGCAGCTGCGGCGGCTGCGACGTCTGTGTGCGAGCTGACACTCCCCCCCCCCCCCCCCCTCCCCCCGTATCCTCTCAACAACTGCACTGAGGTCACAAAAGTCGTGGGGCGGACAAGGTGTCACAGAGTAGTACGTTGCCGCAGCTGTCGTCGGTACTCGGGCGGTTCAAGGGAAAAAGTTCCCGACTCGATTATGGCCGCGCGATGGAAATTAACAGACTCTGAACTCGGGATCATAGTTGGAGCTAGGCGCGTGGGACGTTCCATTTCGGGAAACGTTAGCGGATACAATACTCAGAGATTCACAGTGCCAAGACTGCGGCGAGATTACCACATTTCAGGTATTATCTCTTAGATCGCATAACGCCGAGGCCCTACGCGATATTAGGCAGGTGTACGAGTTTCTTTGGCTCTTCACTGTGTATAGAGATTAAGATTACTGAGTGAAAGGAACAGTTATGGTGCACACAGATATCAGATGCCTCGTAACTGTTCATTTGCACTTCATAATACCTATATATTTTTCTCGTAGTTTTTTTTTATTATTGAAAATACCATTTCGACTATGTGGCACGATGGTTTGAAAATGGGCCCCGGCCCGAAACTAGTCACCGTATAATTTTAAAAAATGTGAAATTTGCAACTTTCGCTTGTTGTTCGTTGTCCCTTTTGCTGCCTCCCTCATGTCACCCTTCGGCGGATGTCTGTCCCGAGCAGTGGCGCTCACGAGTGTGGCCAGCGGATGGCGGCCAGCCAGCCTGGAGTCGCACGTCGGCAGGCGGTGTCGCGGGACAGAGCGGAAGGGCTGAGGGCTGAGGGCTGAGGGCTCGCCGTGCCTCGGGATGCGGACCACGAAAAACGCAACGCCCCACACAACTTAAACACTCCAACTCCCGTGTGCAAAACAGATCCAAACGCCTCCATCACAGTGCTTTACAAACGAGTTGACGTGTTAACGGCAGGTGCCGTACCTCAGAATGACAATTATTGAACCGTATGAAATAAAATTGTCACAACTTCTGAAAGGTTCGCGCTAGCACGTTCAAACTGCACTGTTGGCCGCGGGGCATGATGCGAATCAGTATGCGCAGAATGGTTTTGTTCAGCGACGGAGCCCTCTTTCATTTTGATGGGTTCGTCGATAAGCAAAACTGGCGTATTTGGGGGACTAAGAATCAGCGTGGGTTTCGAAAAAGACGATCGTGCGAAACCCAGCTCGCGCTATTCGTCCACGAGACTCAGAGGGCCATAGACACGGGTTCACAGGTAGATGCTGTGTTTCTTGACTTCCGCAAGGCGTTCGATACAGTTCCCCACAGTCGTTTAATGAACAAAGTAAGAGCATATGGACTGTCAGACCAATTGTGTGATTGGATTGAAGAGTTCCTAGATAACAGAACGTAGCATGTCATTCTCAATGGAGAGAAGTCTTCCGAAGTAAGAGTGATTTCAGGTGTGCCGTAGGGGAGTGTCATAGGACCGTTGCTATTCACTATATACATAAATGACCTTGTGTATGATATCGGTAGTTCACTGAGGCTTCTTGCGGATGATGCTGTGGTGTATTGACAGGTTGTAACAATGGAAAATTGTACTGAAATGCAGGAGAATCTGCAGAGAATTGACGCACGGTGCAGGGAATGGCAATTGAATCTCAATGTAGACAAGTGTAATGTGCTGCGAATACACAGAAAGATAGATCCCTTATCATTTAGCTACAAAATAGCAGGTCAGCAACTGGAAGCAGTTAATTCCATAAATTATCTGGCAGTACGCGTTAGGAGTGATTTAAAATGGAACGATCATATAAAGTTGATCGTCGGTAAAGCAGATGGCAGACTGAGATTCATTGGAAGAATCCTAAGGAAATGCAAACCGAAAACAAAAACACGCTCAGCAGTGTGGGATCCTTACCAGATAGGATTGATAGAAGAGACAGAGAAGATCCAACGGACAGCAGCGCGCTTCGTTACAGGATCATTTAGTAATCGCGAAAGCGTTACGGAGATGATAGATAAACTCCAGTGGAAGACTCTGCAGGAGAGACGCTCAGTAGCTCGGTACGGGCTTTTGTTAAAGTTTCGAGAACATACCTACACCGAAGAGTCAAGCAGTATTTTGCTCCCTCCTGCGTATATCTCGCGAAGAGACCATGAGGATAAAATCAGAGAGATTAGAGCCCACACAGAGGCATACCGACAATCCTTCTTTCCACGAACAATACGAGACTGGAATAGAAGGGAGAACCGATAGAGGTACTCAAGGTACCCTCCGCCACACACCGCCAGGTGGCTTGCGGAGTATGGATGTAGATGTAGATGTAGATAAGTCGCTTCACCCTCAGCTGGTGACTGTGTGGTGTGCAGTGTCCTGTCACGGAATAATCGGTGCGATATTCCTCGATGGTACAGTGACTACCGAACGATACGTGAAGGTTTTGCAGGATGACTTCATCCCCATTATCCACAGTCACCCTGATTCCGACAATATGTGGTTAATGCAAGACGCAGCTCCACAGGAGAGAGTTCGATGTCCTGGAGGAGAATTTTGGGTATCGCATTCTGGTTGTGGGGTACCCAGAGGCCACTGGTATGCACCTCGATTGGCTGCCATATTTTACGGATCTGAACACATTCGACTCCTTTCTCTGGACTAAAAACAAGGTGTACAGCAATAACCCCAAAAGCACTGCCGAGCTGAAAGCCATTCGGGAGGTCATCGACAGCATCGATGTTCCGACACTTCAGCGGGTCGTGCACAGTTTTGCTATTCGTCTACGCCACACTATCGCTAATGATGGAAGGCATATCGGACATGTCATAACCTAAATCAGAATATATGTAGTGTCGTCTACATGCTGAATAAAGTGTGTGCACGCCGTAGTTTGTAAGTAATTTAAGTTTTTTTTATTCACTTCAGTAATTGTCACGCTGTATCTTGCTTTTATTACTTTCAAATTGTTCAGTCGATGTGTATAGCGCAGGTAATGTACGTTCCGCTTTAAGAAAGTTATCGAGTACAACAGAAGTATTTTCTGGCATTCCCCAAGGTAGTGTTATAGGCCCTTTGCTGTTCTTATCTAGATAAACTATTTTGTAGACAATCTGAGCAGCCGCCTTCAGTTGTTTGCTGATGACGCTGTCGTTTATCGACTAACAGAGTCATCAGAAGATCAAAACAAAGTGCAAAACGATTTAGAAAAGATATCTGAATGGTGCGAAAAGTGGCAGTTGACCCTAAATAACGAAAAGTGTGAGGTCATCCACATGAGTGCTAAAGGGAACTCGTTAAACTTCGGTTACACGATAAATCAGTCTAATATAAAAGCCTTAAATTCAACTAAATACCTAGGTATTATACGAACAACTTAAATTGGAAGGAACACACAGAAAATGTTGTGGGGAAGGCTAACCAAAGACTGCGTTTTATTGGCAGCATACGTAAAAAATGTAACAGATCTGCTAAGGAGACTGCCTACACTACGCTTGTCCGTCTTCTTTTAGAATACTGCTGTGCGGTGTGGGATCCTTACCAGATAGGATTGTCGGAGTACATCGAAAAAGTTGAAAGAAGGGCAGCACGTTTTGTATTACCGCAAAGTATGGGAGAGAGTGTCACAGAAATGATACAGTATTTCGGCTGGACTTCATTAAAAGAAAGGCGTTTTTCGTTGAGACGGAACCTTCTCACGAAATTCCAATCACCAACTTTCTCCTCCGAATGCGAAAATATTTTGTTGACACTGACCTACACAGGGAGGAACGATCGCCACGATAAAATAAGGGAAATCAGAGCTCGTACGGAATGATATATGTGTTCATTCATTCCGCACGCTATACGAGATTGGAATAATAGAGAATTGTGAAGGTGGTTCGATGAATCCTCTGCCAGGCACTTAAATGTGATTTGCAGAGTATCCATGTAGATGTAGATGTAAATGTAGAAGGAAAGCTAGTTTTTAAAGTGTCCGGATGTTTAGGACGTCACATGTCGTACAGTGATATAATAATACACTCCTGGAAATGGAAAAAAGAACACCGTGAATTCATTGTCCCAGGAAGGGGAAACTTTATTGACACATTCCTGGGGTCAGATACATCACATGATCACACTGACAGAACCACAGGCACATAGACACAGGCAACAGAGCATGCACAATGTCGGCACTAGTACAGTGTATATCCACCTTTCGCAGCAATGCAAGCTGCTATTCTCCCATGGAGACGATCGTAGAGATGCTGGATGTAGTCCTGTGGAACGGCTTGCCATGCCATTTCAACCTGGCGCCTCAGTTGGACCAGCGTTCGTGCTGGACGTGCAGACCGCGTGAGACGACGCTTCATCCAGTCCCAAACATGCTCAATGGGGGACAGATCCGGAGATCTTGCTGGCCAGGGTAGTTGACTTACACCTTCTAGAGCACGTTGGGTGGCACGGGATACATGCGGACGTGCATTGTCCTGTTGGAACAGCAAGTTCCCTTGCCGGTCTAGGAATGGTAGAACGATGGGTTCGATGACGGTTTGGATGTACCGTGCACTATTCAGTGTCCCCTCGACGATCACCAGTGGTGTACGGCCAGTGTAGGAGATCGCTCCCCACACCATGATGCCGGGTGTTGGCCCTGTGTGCCTCGGTCGTATGCAGTCCTGATTGTGGCGCTCACCTGCACGGCGCCAAACACGCATACGACCATCATTGGCACCAAGGCAGAAGCGACTCTCATCGCTGAAGACGACACGTCTCCATTCGTCCCTCCATTCACGCCTGTCGCGACACCACTGGAGGCGGGCTGCACGATGTTGGGGCGTGAGCGGAAGACGGCCTAACGGTGTGCGGGACCGTAGCCCAGCTTCATGGAGACGGTTGCGAATGGTCCTCGCCAATACCCCAGGAGCAACAGTGTCCCTAATTTGCTGGGAAGTGGCGGTGCGGTCCCCTACGGCACTGCGTAGGATCCTACGGTCTTGGCGTGCATCCGTGCGTCGCTGCGGTCCGGTCCCAGGTCGACGGCACGTGCACCTTCCGCCGACCACTGGCGACAACATCGATGTACTGTGGAGACCTCACACCCCACGTGTTGAGCAATTCGGCGGTACGTCCACCCGGCCTATACGCTCTCGCTCAAAGTCCGTCAACTGCACATACGGTTCGCGTCCACGCTGTCGCGGCATGCTACCAGTGTTAAAGACTGCGATGGAGCTCCGTATGCCACGGCAAACTGGCTGACACTGACGGCGGCGGTGCACAAATGCTGCGCAGCTAGCGCCATTCGACGGCCAACACCGCGGTTCCTGGTGTGTCCGCTGTGCCGTGCGTGTGATCATTGCTTGTACAGCCCTCTCGCAGTGTCCGGAGCAAGTATGGTGGGTCTGACACACCGGTGTCAATGTGTTCTTTTTTCCATTTCCAGGAGTGTATATACATTAAGTGCTATGTGTGGTAAAACGTTATTCGCCGGCCCGTGTGGCCGAGCGGTTCTAGGCGCTTCGGTCGCAGGTTCGAATCCTGCCTCGGGCATGGATGTGTGTGATGTCCTTAGGTTAGTTAGGTTTAAGTAGTTCTAAGTTCTAGGGGACTGATGGCCTCAGATGTTAAATCCCATAGTGCTCAGAGTCATTTGGACCATTTTTAAAACGTTATTCCTTATGCTGAAGCTCGACTGCGTGAACAACGGAAACATTTTCCTTTCATCATTCTGTGGCGGGTGTCAGCGAAAAAAACTTCCGTGAGGGTCTGAAATTACGTTTCAAGCTTACTGGAAGTGACTGACTGGTCTCTGGATGAACGTAGTACGGACAATTTGCGATCTGCCTCAGGAGATATACATAGTTTCTAACTTCAATGATTGCGTTATGTTAAACCAAGAGCTCTTGATGAGTATATCATGAAAACATGCTCAATTTCTGAATCGAATCATTAATTGTATAAAATCGATCTGTACCGAATGCAACACCTTTAAGATGAGTTAGAACGACGACTTGGCTCCATATCCCATCAGTCACTCTTGTGTGGTTTCAGGAAGGCTCAGCATTCCTGCACCTCCATTAGAGTGTCATCCGCTGAGCTATTCCCGTCACGTAGCGCGGCGATTCGCCACACCCCATACCCCATACTAATGACCACTGCAGCCGTGTTAGGGTGACGTTGACCAGATAGTGTACTGGATAGCAATACGAAAAAAGGGACTCTAATTTACGAAGTATCTTCAAAAAATTTCCGAAACATTCGTAATTTCCCGCCAGTGGTGTGTTGGAGAGAAATGCGGTTGGCATCCGTGCACACACCTGTGTTTAATGTGTAACTGCTACAAGTTTCACCGTTGTACGTCTGTTAGTTGTTGTTGAGTGCTGTATTGGGAAGAACGTTGTGTCGCACAGTTCGCGAATTTCGAGATGGCACAGGTAGAGGAGGAATTCATCTGCATTAAATTTTTCGTGAAACTCGAGAAAGCCCTTACGGAGACGCACCAAATGGTGCGGGAAGCCTACGGCGATGAGTGGTAAGCCGTAGTCGGTGTCACGAATGGTTCACACGGTTTAAAAATGACCGCACGGAAGCTCGAGATGATCCTAGTTCGCGCCGCCCTCCGACACCCACCGACTACCTCGTTGTTGTTGTTGTGGTCTTCAGTCCTGAGTCTGGTTTGATGCAGCTCTCCATGCTACTCTATCCTGTGCAAGCCTCTTCATCTCCCAGTACCTACTGCAGACTACATCCTTCTGAACCTGCTTAGTGTACTCATCTCTTGGTCTCCCTCTACGATTTTTACCCTCCACGCTGCCCTCCAATACTAAATTGGTGATCCCTTGATGCCTCAGAACATGTCCTATCAACCGATCCCTTCCTCTAGTCAAGTTGTGCCACAAACTTCTCTTCTCCCCAATTCTATTCAATACCTCCTCATTAGTTACGTGATCTACCCATCTAATCTTCAGCATTCTTCTGTAGCACCACATTTCGAAAGCTTCTATTCTCTTCTTGTCCAAACTATTTATCGTCCATGTTTCACTTTCATACATCGCCACACTGCATACAAATACTTTCAGAAACGACTTCCTGACACTTAAATCTATACTCGATGTTAACAAATTTCTCTTCTTCAAAAATGCTTTCCTCGCCATTGCCAGTCTACTTTTTATAACCTCTCTACTTCGACCATCATCAGTTATTTTCCTCCCTAAATAGCAAAACTCCTTTACTACTTTAAGTGTCTCATTTCCTAATCTAATTCCCTCAGCCTCACCCGACTTAATTCGACTACATTCCATTATCCTAGTTGTGCTTTTGTTGATGTTCATCTTATATGCTCCCTTCAAGACACTATCCATTTCGTTCAGCTGCTCTCCCAAGTCCTTTGCTCTCTCTGACAGAATTACAATTACGACGCTCGTATCGCCAGCGAAACAGTGGGTGCCAATCGAAGGCTGACTGTCCGAAAGGTTGCAGAAGAATGTAATATTTCTGTCGGATCGTGACACGAAATCCCGACACGGCATCTCGGAGTGGATCGCGTTGCCGCTAAGTTCGTCCCACGGCTCACGAGTCCAGACCAGAGAGACCCTCGCCTCGCAATCTGTGAAGAGCTTTTGGATCGCGCAAATGAGAAGGAGATGTACCTTAAGAGAATCATGAATGCTGATGAGACTGAGGTTCACAGTGGGTGGGGAAAGGTTCTCCGAGACCAAAAAAAGCTCACCAAGTGAGGTCAAATGTCAAAGGCATGCTGATAGTTTGCTTCGAGTTTGAAGGATTAGTTCGTCAGGAATTTGAGCCGGAGCGACGAACTGTTAATCTTCGTACATCCACAGTTGAAATGGAGGTGACTGGGACGTCAGCTGGTATAAATTTATATTAAAAATGAAGAAATTCCTCCAGCTGTATTTAAGGTGTCGGTTTTATTTTGGCAACTAGTTTCAACGTCGTAACAGCGTCATCTTCAGGCCTGTACACTTGTTGACGTCAAGCGATACGTCAGTAGAGAGATACGGACGTGCTCCGTGTCGAAGGTGGTTAGTAACTGTTAATGTGTGTCTTGAAAGGAGGATATAAGATGAACATCAACAAAAGCAAAACGAGGATAATGGGATGTAATCGAATCAAGTCGGGTGATGCTGAGGGAATTAGATTAGGCAATGAGACACTTAAAGTAGTAAAGGAGTTTTTATATTTAGGGAGGAAAATAACTGATGATGGTCGAAGTAGAGAGGATATAAAATGTAGACTGGCAATGGCAAGGAAAGCGTTTCTGAAGAAGAGAAATTTGTTAACATCGAGTATTGATTTAAGTTTAGGAAGTCGTTTCTGTAACTATTTGTATGGAGTGTAGCCATGCATGGAAGTGAAACGTGGACGATAAATAGTTTGGACAAGAAGAGAATAGAAGCTTTCGAAATGCGGTGCTACAGAAGAATGCTGAAAATTAGATGGGTAGATCATAACTAATGAGGAGGTATTGAATAGGATTGGGGAAAAGAGGAGTTTGTGGCACAACTTGACTAGAACAAGGGATCGGTTGGTAGGACACGTTCTGAGGCATCAAGGGATCACCAATTTAGTATTGGAGGGCAGCGTGGAGGGTAAAAATCGTAGAGGGAGACCAAGAGATGAGTACACTAAGCAGGTTCAGAAGGATGTAGGCTGCAGTAGGTACTGGGAGATGAAGAAGCTTGCACGGGGTAGAGTAGCATGGAGAGCTGCATCAAACCAGTCTCAGGACTGAAGACCACAACAACAACAACAATCTGTTGAACTATAGGCACGTGCTGCGACGCCTGCGAGAAAATCTGAGAAGTGAAACGGTCTGAAATGTGGCGAGACAATTCGTGACTCTTGCATGACGGAACGCACCCGCACATTCGTGCGTGTTGGTGCGTGTCCATTGCAGAAAAAGCGAAATCACCGTGCTGCCTCGTCCTCTGTGCTCCCCACACCTGTCGCCTATGGAGTCTTTTTTTTTTATATGCAGAACTGAAAATTCTGTTGAAAGGAGGAATATTTGCAATGATAGAGGAGATGGAGGAAAATACGCATAGGGCGCTTCGCGCCATCGAGGGATACGTGTACCGAGACTGCTTCCGGAAGTGGAGCGGAGAACCAATTGTCGAGCAGAGTATTTCGAAGGGGGCCACACACAATACGTAAAAGGTAAGCCTAGAAAAATTTTGTGCAGAAAGTTGCGCAATTTTGGAAGAGATCTCGTCTATAGGACGTTGTAGGACCGGCTGGGACACGTAACTGGAGCGTGCGCGTGGCGACTGCCTACTAGAGACGGGTAGTTCGCGAACGGACGGGTGCAAAGGAACGGTTCACCAAGACGAACGAAAGGACCGAGGAACGAATCCCAACGAACGATCGGTGCGGCGGTCTACTTATAGTTCCCGGGAACGAGGAACGATCGGTTCATAGTTCACTAGTTCACTTGGGCAGTTCTCGTTCCAGCCTGGGTCGCGTGCTCGTCTCAGTCTCGGTCTCCCTCGGCCGCACTCGTCGTTCTATGCATGACCACCTGTTGCAGTTCCACTGCCGACTGCTCCTAGTTAGTTCAGCGTCCAGTTGCTCGTTTCGTTCACTGCGCTCGCCTATTTTACATGTGTTCCAAACTGTTCTTGCACTTGGGTCTGGCTATTCAGCGTCCACGACCGGTAATCTACAAGTATTTTATAGTTACGTAAATTACATAAAAATTACGTTGTATGTAATAGGTACGTTTTTTCAAGTAACAAAAGGGCACATCAGCTCACTTCATTATATCGATGAACAGCACAAGACATACTTATAACAAGGCAAGTTTTTTTGTTATTCATATATTTTTTGGTTTCATCGACTTGATTTAGCAGCTAACTTTCAATAATTTGCTTAATTTTTAGTGTAAGAAAATTGATATAAAACGATTTCCGTGTATCTTTCATATACAAAGCATTACATTTAGGAAGGCTCTAATTATTTTTAAGTTTGGTTGTTTCCAATTTGCATTACCTGCTAGTTTCGTTTCTATGAAAACAAAAAAAAAAAAAAGTGGGTTGTGGGTCAATCTGGCTCGGTAGGAAAAGCGGTGCCTCTCCATTTGAAAAGACATAGATTCCCATAAAATCATATTTACTTATTATCTCAAAAAATTTGTTCAGAAGGAGTTTTCAAACCAAAAAGTTTATTATTGCGAACTTAGTTATTATTATTACTGCTGCATTAAGTTTAATAATGCAACATAAAAACTTAATTTTTACTAAGCGTGTGACGCAAGTATGATGAGAAAACCACATTTTATTTTGTGCTTCCATAAACTCTCTACTTCGCCTACGAACTCAGAGACAACGTGAAGTATATATAGGGTGTAAACGATTATTGTTTACAACGTAGCATAGGTATGTAGTTTAAGTCGAAACGAAGAATTTTATACAAGACACTTGTGGTCTATTAAGTTGGGAAACAGCCACAAACAGGTTTACAAGACTACATGTGCTATAGCCCATGCGCGTCGCGTGAGATTTTCATGTTCTCTTCTCCAGCTCTCTACACATCGTCATCGATTGTTTCGCCATTGTTGCTTGCATTAGCTTGTTATTTATTCACTGCCTAACTATTACATGTTTGTCTGCTTGTTGTGTCTGCTCGTAACGGGCAACACATCGTCCGTAATTGGCGAGCAGTCTGTACTCGGGGCCGGTTTCCGTGCGCCACCCTATATTATTTCCCTGCGATCAGCCTGTGGCTACGGTTGGCTAAACGAAAGATTCTACAGAATCACAGAAATTATTTCTAAGTGTGTAAGAATTCTGTAATGAATAAAATCTCTATACTCCAGGGAGGAGGCAAGTACCCCCTCTTGGTTTGCCCTCCATCCTTGAGTCACCTACACTACTAGTTTTCAGTTTTCCATAAGAACCATATACATGTACATCTACATCTACATCTACATGATTACTCTGCAATTCACATTTAAATGCTTGGCAAAGGGTTCATCGAGCCATAATCATACTATCTCTCTACCATTCCACTCCCGAACAGCGCGCGGGAAAAACGAATATCTAAACCTTTCTGTTCGAGCTATGATTTCTCTTATTTTATTTTGATGATCATTCCTACCTATGTAGGTTGGGCTCAACAAAATATTTTCGCATGAGTGAAATTTCGTAAATAGATCTCGCCGCGACGAAAAACGTCTTTGCTTTAATGACTTCCATCCCAACTCGCGTATCGTATCTGCCACACTCTCTCCCCTATTTCGTGATAATACAAAACGAGCTGCCCTTTTTTGCATCCTTTCGATGTCCTCCGTCAATCCCACCTGGTAAGGATCCCACACCGCGCAGCAATATTCTAGCAGAGGACGAACGAGTGTAGTGTAAGCTGTCTCTTTAGTGGACTTGTTGCATCTTCTAAGTGTCCTGCCAATGAAACGCAACCTTTGGCTCGCCTTCCCCACAATATTATCTCTTTGGTCTTTCCAACTGCCTCGAGAATTGTACTATTTACCGAGTAATCGAATTCCAACGGATTTCTTTTGGAACTCATGTGGATCACCTCACACTTTTCGTTACTTAGCGTCAACTGCCACCTGCCACACCATACAGCAATCTTTTGTAAATCGCTTTGCAACTGATACTGGTTTCGGATGACCTTACTAGACGGTAAATTACAGCATCATCTGCGAACAACCTAAGAAAACTGCTCAGATTGTCACCCAGGTCATTTATATAGATCAGGAACAGCAGAGGTCCCAGGACACTTCCCTGGGGAACACATGATATCACTTGAGTTTTACTCAACGATTTGCCGTCTATTACTACGAACTGCGACCTTCCCGACAGGAAATCACGAATCCAGTCGCACAACTGAGACGATACCCCGTAGGCCCGCAGCTTGATTAGAAGTCGCTTGTGAGGAACGGTGTGAAAAGGTTTCCGGAAATCTAGAAATACGGAATCAACTTGAGATCCCCTGTCGATAGCGGCCATTACTTCGTGCGAATAGAGAGCTAGCTGCGTTGTACAAGAACGATGTTTTCTGAAACCGTGCTGGTTACGTACCAATAGATCGTTCCCTTCGAGGTGATTCATAATGTTTGAATACAGCATATGCTCCAAAATTCTACTGCAAACCGACGTCAGTGATACAGGTCTGTAGTTCTATGGATTACTCCTACTACCCTTCTTAAACACTGGTGCGACCTGCTCAATTTTCCAATCTGCAGGTACAGATCTATCGGTGAGCGAGCGGTTGTATATGATTTCTAAGTTGGGAGCTATTGTATCAGCGTAATCTGAAAGGAACCTAATCGGTATACAATCTGGACCTGAAGACTTGCCCGTATCAAGCGATTTGAGTTGCTTCGCAACGCCTAAGGTATCTACTTCTAAGAAACTCATGCTAGCAGCTGTTCGTGTTTCAAATTCTGGAATGTTCCATCCGTCTTCCCTGGGGAAGGAATTTCGGAAAACTGCGTTCAATAACTCCGCTTTAGCGGCACAGTCGTCGGTAACAGTACCATCGGCAGTGCGCAGCGAAGGTATTGACTGCGTCTTGCCGCTTGTGTACTTTACATACGACCAGAATTTCTTCGGATTTTCTACCGTGCACAAATGAACGGTGAACGAGTAAAAATGAACGGTTCCCCAAAAAGGAACGATCAGCAGTGAACTAGTTCCCAAGGATGAACGAGTCTGCCCACCTCTGGACTGCTTATCGCCCGGGCAGAGGAGCGGCCGCGGCCGTCCCTGTCCGGGAGAAACCAGGGCGCCGGCTGAGAACCCGGACACACGGCGCTGTCTGAGGCGGCTGCAGCACGGCACAGCCCCAGCCGCCGGGGGATCCTACTCGCACGTAAAAGAACGCACGATTACCCGATATATCTGGCGTTAATCGTCTACGGAACAAGGCTGTTAGAAAAGGTGCGACATTATCTTTAAAGTTTGCTGCAAGTCGCTACGTGTTCTCATTCCCAAATTCTGGGTGAGTGTACTACCAGGGGAAAAAATGGCCTGTCGGCGCACGAAAAGGGGAATGTGTTCGTCTTTAAAAGGGCTCTGACGGAATAGTGGGGGGCCAGATGCGTCAATCCTTACTCCCCTCTCCGCACTAAAAACTTTGGCACGCGAACATATTCGCGCTCTTTTAACACACGACAGTCTTGAAATCCTGAGCATGCTGTCCGAGTTATACACAGGATGTTCGACTATTATAGGTACAAATTAAAGGGTAGAAAAACAACCAAATAATACACTACTGGCCATTAAAATTGCTACACCAACAGTAAATGCAGATGATAAACGGGTATTCATTGGACAAATATATTATATTACAACTGACATGTGATTACATTTTCACGCAATTTGGGTGCATAGATCCTGAGACATCAGTACCCAGAACAACCAACTCTGGCCGTGATAACGGCTTGGATGGCGTGTACAGGTACAGCTGCCCATGCAGCTTCAACACGATACCACAGTTCATCAAGAGTAGTGACTGGCGTATTGTGACGAACCAGTTGCTCAGCCACCATTGACGTTTTCAATTGGTTAGAGATCTGGAGAATGTGCTGGCCAGGGCAGCAGTCGAACATTTTCTGTACCCAGAAAGGCCCGTACTGGACGTGCAACATGCGGTCGTGCGTTATCCTGCTGAATTGTAGGGTTTCACAGGGACTGAATGAAGCGTAGCGCCACGGGTCGTAACATATCTGAAATATAACGTCGACTGTTCAAAGTGCGACCAATGCGAACAACAGGTGACCGAGACGTGTAACCGATGGCACCCCATACTATCACGACGGGTGATACGCCAGTATGGCGATGACGAATACGCGCTTCCAATCTGCGTTCACCGCGATGTCGCTAAACACGGATGCGACCATCATGATGCTGTGAACAGAACCTGGATTCGTCCGAAAAAATGACGTTTTGCCATTCGTGCACCCAGGTTCGTCGTCGAGTACACCATCGCAGGCGCTCCTGTCTGTGATGCAGCGTCAAGGGTAACCGCAGCTACGGTCTCCGAGCTGATGATCCATGCTGCTGCAAACGTCGTGGAACTGTTCGTGCAGATGGTTGTTGTCTTGCAAACGTCCCCATCTGTTGACTCAGGGATCGAGACGTGGCTGCGAGATCCGTTACAGCCGTGCGGATAAGATGGCTGTCATCTCGAATGCTAGTGATACGAGGCCGTTGGGATCCAGCACGGCGTTCCGTATTATTCTCCTGAACCTACCGATTCCATATTCTGCTAACAGTCTTTGGATCTCGACCAACGCAAGCAGCAATGTCGGGATACGATAAACCGCAATAGCCATAGGCTACAATCCGACCTTTATCAAAGTCGCAAACGTGATGGTACGCATTTCTCCTCCTCACACGAGGCATCACAACAACATTTCACCAGGCAACGCCGGTCAACTGCTGTTTGTGTATGAGAAATCGGTTGGAAACTCTCCTCATGTCAGCACGTTGTAGGTGTCGCCATCGGCGCCAACCTTGTGTGAATGGTCTGAAAAGCTAATCATTTGCATGTCACAGCATCTTCTTCCTGTCGGTTAACTTTCGCGTCTGTAGCACGTCATCTTCGTGGTGTAGCAATTTTAATGGCCAGTAGTGTACTGATACACTTAGGTCGGATACGACGTACTGTGGCTGAGTACGTGACCACCTGATGACGTTCACACTGCAGGTACGCACTAGAGTACAAACGCATGGCGGCACATCGATGCCGGTACACGTTGAAAAATCCCAGGCACGTTGCGTGCGTGTGTGTGCTGTTCTGTCATTCTGCGCAACGGATTAATCTGAGATGTATCCTTTACCCTGTGGCTCCCGCAAGATGCAATTTCCAGCCCCACACTACTACAGAAGTCAGACAGACGCTCCTAACGTTCTAAAGAGAAATGCCTGAAAAACTTTCAGCAATAAATATCTTCTGGAGTCGTCTGCTCGAAGGAAATGACACAAAAATTCACAAAATGTCTTACATAACTAGTGGGATACTTGGGTACTGGAGTAGTGCTAGTTAGTGTGAGAAAAACATGAAACTAACGAAAATTATCATTTAGTTTGCAAAAATTCTGAGAAATCACAATGGCACTTTTAGTTATGAACTGAACAAGTTATTTTCGGGTTCTTTTCGGAAAGTGAAGTTACCTCTTAAGGATAGGATTCGCTAATGAAATTTCTATACAGAGTTTAAGATTGTTACTGACTTGGCAGAATGGCTGAGTGCTGCGCGTACTGAACTCGAATAATTATCCTTTAGAATGTTGCTAGGTACGGTCGAGGCTGTCACGTGTGAAATGCAGTGAAGTGTACTGTTGTGGAGGAAATATGGGGCTCGCAAGAGCTGTAGTGCACAATACCGTAAGCTGCAATGAGTGCTGTCTGCGCCGCTCGCTGCTGACAAATAAGATAACTCTCGTTCTATCTGAATTGATGTTCGCCAATCGAACTCTCGCTATGGCTTGATGAAGTCAAGCACTCCTATTCGCCCCTAGTCTAACTATTGGCGTGGTACACCCATCAGATAACCAGTGCACCAAGATGCCACTCAAAAATTCGCTCGCAGGCATTTAACTATAACTCTGTCCGTTCACACCGCACAATAAGTGTGCTGGCCAACACAGTGAACAAGGCGTAATCGCACTCGACAGAGGTGCTCTCCCAGTGAAGTACTGAGGAGAGACTTGTTCCTCGCTCCAAGAGCGACAACGGAACGGCCCCTCTCCACGCCAGACGTGAAGGGGTGTATCTTTCGGTCTCTTCCATTACTCCTTCGGCTCGAGGCGTCAGGAATATCGTCTGGCAATCGGCATTGCTCGTCTAAAGCGTGAGAATGACGTTTCGTTTAAGGCGACCAATCCGGAAATCCGTAGCATCGGCGTTTGGCGTTTGCTGTCTCCCTGTGAAAACCTCTGAAACTGCGTGCTATGTTTGTAAAGAATGCGTAGGCTGGTCGCTCCCACACAATGTAGCGGAATTTGCTTTTAAGCCGAACACGGGGTCGTTCTCCCTTTCACTCGGGCAAACGCTGCCTGCTCTACGGGTGGTTGCCGGCCGACGTAGACAGGTTGACTCGTCCTCTGAAGGGACCGCCCCCCCCCCTCCCCCCCGGCGTGAGGTTGCGACCGTCGTGTCTTGAATCTGTGTGTGTGTGTACGCCAGCCTCGAGTATTTGAATCTCGGTGCACACTTGCGATTTACTGGTTATTTGCATATTGTTTACATGAATTCATACAACACTGACTTTATCTTATCGAGTTTGGGTGTGAATGAAGCGTCTTGATGTGCGGAATATGATTGTGAGGGCGTAATATGTAAGCAATGAAGGTCAGGAGACCACAGCGTCTTACAAAACATTGACAGCCATCTGTAATTCGTCCCCGGGCTTCATTGACAGCACGAACAGAGCTGGAATGTCCTCTCACAAAAACATTCCATCAGGATTAAGTCGGGGGCCACCTTGCAGGCCACGGGATTACTGAGCCGCGACTGATCTGTGCTGCGTGCTGTCGAACAACGACATGACAAGTTGCGTGTCCATCATCACGAATAGAGGTGACACCCGTATTTTCTCTATAAGGAATGCCATCCAAAATGTGGATTAGGTTGCGGTGCACTTTTGCGTAACAACTTACGTGTATTAGAATTAGACTCGTGTTCAGAAAAAAGAAAACAGAACACCGCGAACGACTAGTAATACGACGTTCATACTGATACGATATTTATACAGGGTACGGCAAAACTTTCAGGAAACATTCAAATCACATTAATCGTGGAATGGAAACACAGAGCAACAGAACGTACCAGCGCGACTTCAAACACTTTGTTACAGGAAATGTTCAAAATGTCCTCCGTTAGCGAGGATACGTGCATCCACCCGCCGTCGCATGGAATCCCTGATGCGCTGATGCAGCCCTGGAGAATGGCGTATTGTATCACAGCCGTCCACAATACGAGCACGAAGAGTATCTACATTTGGTACCGGGGTTGCGTAGACAAGAGCTTTCAAATGCCCCCATAAATGAAAGTCAAGAGGGTTGAGGTCAGGAGAGCGTGGAGGCCACGGAATTGGTCCGCCTCTACCAATCCATCGGTCACCGAATCTTTTGTTGAGAAGCGTACGAACACTTCGACTGAAATGTGCAGGAGCTCCATCGTGCATGAACCACATGTTGTGTCGTACTTGTAAAGGCACATGTTCTAGCAGCACAGGTAGAGTATCCCCTATGAAATCGTGATAACGTGCTCCATTGAGTGTAGGTTGAAGAACATGGGGCCCAATCAAGACATCACCAACTATGCCTGCCCAAACGTTCACAGAAAATCTGTGTCGATGATCTGATTGCACAATTGCGTGCGGATTCTCGTCAGCCCACACACATTCATTGTGAAAATTGACAATTTGATCACGTTGGAATGAAGCCTCATCCGTAAAGAGAACATTTGCACTGAAATGAGGTTTGACACATTGTCGGATGAACCATTCGCAGAAGTGTACCCGTGGAGGCCAATCAGCTGCTGATAGTGCCTGCACACGCTGTACACGGTACGGAAACAACTGGTTCTCCCGTAGCACTCTCCATACAGTGACGTGGTCAACGTTACCTTGTACAGCAGCAACTTCTCTGACGCTGACATTATCGTCAACTGCACGAAGAATTGCCTCGTCCATTGCAGGTGTCCTCGTCGTTCTAGGTCTTCCCCAGTCGCGAATCATAGGCTGGAATGTTCCGTGCTCCCTAAGACGCCGATCAATTGCTTCGAACGTCTTCTTGTCGGGACACCTTCGTTCTGGAAATCTGTCTCTATACAAACGTACCGCGCCACGGCTATTGGTCCGTGCTAATCCGTACATCAAATGGGCATCTGCCAACTCCGCATCTGTAAACATTGCACTGACTGCAAAACCACGTTCGTGATGAACACTAACCTGTTGAAGCTACGTACTGATGTGCTTGATGCTACTACTGTAGAGCAATGAGTCGCATGTCAACACAAGCACCGAAGTCAACATTACCTTCCTTCAATTGGGCCAACTGGCGGTGAATCGAGGAAGTACAGTACATACTGACGAAACTGAAATGATCTCTAACATGGAAATTAAGGTTTTCGGGACACATGTCCGCGTAACATATTTTCTTTATTTGTGTGTGAGGAATGTTTTCTGAAAGTTTGGCGGTTCCTTTTTGTAACACCCTGTATTAGTATGTCGTGCAGAAATGGTTAGCATTTCAGTCACCTCGGTTCAGCATGTATCCTGTTGCCCAGTAGTCAGAGGGCCCCGTTAACTCGTGCCACGCGTGACGTCATCGACGTGTATCGGGCGCGAATGGCGTCCGTGCGGCGCTCACCTGGTCCCAAAGCGGTGGTCGGCACTGGGGTAGAGCTCTGCGACGATCGTTCCACCGTATCCCACGCATTTCAGTGTGAAAACCTGACATCCTGTGACGTGAAGAAGGCACGTCATGTGGTCGTGCATTGTCTTGCTGAAAAATGGCGTCTGGGGTGTCGTGGAGAAATGGTACGGCTCGCGGGTCGCAAGACGTCGTTCACGTAGCTCAGACTGGTCGCAGTGCGCCGGTCACGCACCGGCGGCGGCGTGTGGCTGTACTCAGTCGCAACGCACACCGTAAGGCCTCGAGTAGGAGCTGCGTGTTTCGTGCGAATACAGTCACTGCGATATCGCTCCCCCCGTCAGCGGCGAACCAAACTGCAGCCATCATTTCCAAAGAAACAGAACCTGGGTTCGTCTCAGAACACTGTCTGACGCCATTCCTGTCCCCTTTGCTGTGCGATTTGCAGGGGGGGGGGATGAGGGGGATTCCCCCTCCCCTCTGCATCAGACCATCCCAACCTGGGATGTTTATTTCCCACGCACTGGAGTAAAACTATACATATAATTTAAATTTGTGGAGCCAAAGACTGAAAGTTTTTAATAGTCTTACTATTTGTGGTGTGCGTACTGTAAGACCTTCGGTACACACACCATCAGATTATTTGACTTGTCGCTGTAACGAAGTAGGCGAGTGTCAGCAATATGTCTCGTGGTCTTATCGTGGCGTGTTTATCTTCTGCCGTTAGGTCAGACGATAGAAATGCCACTTGCACGCTTAGAGTAGCAGATTGAAGGTGACCAACTTTAAACAGAACGTGATTAATTTTCACACACATGTATTAAAATAATAACAAGCACAAAAATTACATAACTTGATTCTGGATGCTGTTTACAATTGACAGTCTGAAGTTCCTTTCGTCTTGGTACAAAAATTTATTCTCACATATCTCTGATACTTGACAAAGTGTCTTTACATTTATCTTCATGGCTACATACAGGAATATGATAATCTTATTAGGTGCAGACTGAAACTTGACTACAGACTAATGCAGACTCATTAATCAGAGGTCTGTACACTCATTATAATACCTCGAACGTTTAGGTATCACTGCACGAGTGTGATCTGCAAGGAGAGAAGGTTCTACGTTAGCAGCAATCTCATTGGCTGTGTTACATATTAATACGCGGATCGGCAGAAGCAGAATTTGGTCCGTCTCTAAGGCAGCGCCATCTCGTAGTGCGGAGACGGACGGGCGCTGCGCCTGCGCTGTTGTGCTTAGCGGGGCGCGCTCTAGTGGGAGAGTTGTGTACTTGCTGACTACGCGGAACTATGTAAACAACACTATTAATATGTTTGCTTATTAATTTTGAAAAAGTGTTATGTAATAGTTAAGCATTTTCAAACATTTAGAACTAAACGACAAGACGACGCACGCGACATTTCCGTAGCATGCCACAATGTCGCAAGACGTCGCCTCAGCGTAAACGAGTCTTCAGAGCCAGGTCTGTATTGTACGGTGGATGTGATGAGTTGTGTACGAAACTAAAACCTGCAATCAGATCCAAACGTCGTAGAAAACTGTGAAGAGGTGTCATCCTGCAGCAAGATAACGCTCGCCCATCGTTCTACCAAACGGACAGCCGATAAAGAAGTTGAGATTCGAGGTGCTGCAACATCCACCATACAGTCCAGACCTGCCTCCAAACGATTTTCACATGTTTGGACCCTTTAACGGAAGCAGTACAGGGAAGAAGATTTGAAAGTGATGATGACGTCATTGCTGCCGTGCAAAATTGGTTACAGATGCAGCCAATAAACATATTTTCTGATGAAATAAAAAAAACTCGTAAAACGTCGGGAAAACTGCATTGAAGTCCAGGGAGGTTACGTAGAAAAATAACGCATGTTTCAGTTTTCTATCATCAGAATAAGTACAGCTTTTCAGAAATGTGCCTTTACTTTTCGAATTCCCCTCGTATACCTGTATGTAGATGATTTTGTAAATAAGCTTTACCTGTAATGTACTTTTAAAGATATAACAAGGGATGGCTTTTCTGGTAGTGCAGTGCATACGCGTGAATAGTGAGTTTCGGCATTAACATCTGTTTATAAATAACTGTTTAACCATGGGTAACGCCACGGTCCAAGCAAGTAACATATATAATTACACTAACCCCCTAAGACATCCCTCCCACTGGTAAAAGCAGAATCGCACTCTGCCTCAGTGGCGTCGCTCTGTAGAGTAGAGATGGGCAATCTCGTTCATCATTGGGAACTAGTTCACTGCTGATCGTTCCTTTTTGGGAACCGTTCATTTTTACTCGTTCACCGTTGATTTGTGCACGGTATATGGTTCTTATGAAAAACTGAAACTAGTAGTGTAGGTGAACGAAGGATAGAGGGCACCAAGAAGGGGTACTTGCGTTTATTCATTACAGAATTCGTACACACTTTTACAAGTAATTTCTGTGATTCTGCAGAACCTCTCGTTTAACCAAGTGTAACGTTGTGTGGCTGATCGCAGAGAAATAATATAGGGTGGCGCACGGAAAAGCGGCCCCGAGTACAGACTGCTCGCCAAGTAAACGGACGATGTGTTGCCCGTTACGAGCAGATACAACAAACAGACAAACATATAATAATTAGGCAGTGAAGAAATAAAAAGCTAATGCAAGCAACAATTGCGAAACAATCGATGACGATGTGTAGAGAGCTGGAGAAGAGAACATGAAAATCTCACACGACGCGCATGGGTTATAGCTCATGTAGTCTTGTAAACCTGTTGGTGGCTGTTTCCCAACTTAATAGACCACAAGTGTCTTGTATAAAATTCTTCGTTTCGACTTCCACTACATAGCTATGCTACTTTGTAAACAATAATCGTTTACACTCTATATGTATTTCACGTTGTCTCTGAGTTCGTAGGCGAAGTAGAGACTTTATGGAATCATAAAATAAAATGTAGCTTTCTCATAGTTGCGTCACACGCTTAGAAAAATTAGGTTTTTATGTTACATTATTAAAGTCAATGCACCAATAATATTAATAATTAAGTTCGGAGTAATAAAGTTTTTGGTTTGAAAGCTCCTGCTGAAAAAATGTTTTCGAGATAATAAGTAAATACGATTTTATGGCAATCTATGTCTTTTCAAATGGAGAGGCACCGCTTTTCCTACCGAGCCAAAATGACCCACAACCCACTTCTTTTTTTTTTTTTTTTTTTCAAAGAAACCAAAGTAGCAGGTAATGCAAATTGGAAACAACCGAACTTAAAAATTATTATAGCCTTCCTAAATGTAATGTTTTGTATGTGAAACATACACGAAAATCGTTTTATATGAATTTTCTTACACTAAAAATTAAGCAAATTATTGAAAGTTAGTTGCTAAATCAAGTCGATGAAACCAAAAAATACATGAATAACAAAAAAAACTTGCCTTGTTATAAGTATGTCTTCTGCTGTTCATCAATATAATGAAGCGAGGTGATATGCCCTTTTGTTACCTGAAAAGACGTAATTATATGTAATTTAGGTAACTATAAAATACTTTTTGATTACCGGTCGTGGACGCTGAATAGCCAGACCCAAGTGCAAGAACAGTTTGGAACACACGTAAAATACACTCCTGGAAATTGAAATAAGAACACCGTGAATTCATTGTCCCAGGAAGGGGAAACTTTATTGACACATTCCTGGGGTCAGATACATCACATGATCACACTGACAGAACCACAGGCACATAGACACAGGCAACAGAGCATGCACAATGTCGGCACTAGTACAGTGTATATCCACCTTTCGCAGCAATGCAGGCTGCTATTCTCCCATGGAGACGATCGTAGAGATGCTGGATGTAGTCCTGTGGAACGGCTTGCCATGCCATTTCCACCTGGCGCCTCAGTTGGACCAGCGTTCGTGCTGGACGTGCAGACCGCGTGAGACGACGCTTCATCCAGTCCCAAACATGCTCAATGGGGGACAGATCCGGAGATCTTGCTGGCCAGGGTAGTTGACTTACACCTTCTAGAGCACGTTGGGTGGCACGGGATAGATGCGGACGTGCATTGTCCTGTTGGAACAGCAAGTTCCCTTGCCGGTCTAGGAATGGTAGAACGATGGGTTCGATGACGGTTTGGATGTACCGTGCACTATTCAGTGTCCCCTCGACGATCACCAGTGGTGTACGGCCGGTGTAGGAGATCGCTCCCCACACCATGATGCCGGGTGTTGGCCCTGTGTGCCTCGGTCGTATGCAGTCCTGATTGTGGCGCTCACCTGCACGGCGCCAAACACGCATACGTCCATCATTGGCACCAAGGCAGAAGCGACTCTCATCGCTGAAGACGACACGTCTCCATTCGTCCCTCCATTCACGCCTGTCGCGACACCACTGGAGGCGGGCTGCACGATGTTGGTGCGTGAGCGGAAGACGGCCTAACGGTGTGCGGGACCGTAGCCCAGCTTCCTGGAGACGGTTGCGAATGGTCCTCGCCGATACCCCAGGAGCAACAGTGTCCCTAATTTGCTGGGAAGTGGCGGTGCGGTCCCCTACGGCACTGCGTAGGATCCTACGGTCTTGGCGTGCATCCGTGCGTCGCTGCGATCCGGTCCCAGGTCGACGGGCACGTGCACCTTCCGCCGACCACTGGCGACAACATCGATGTACTGTGGAGACCTCACGCCCCACGTGTTGAGCAATTCGGCGGTACGTCCACCCGGCCTCCCGCATGCCCACTATACGCCCTCGCTCAAAGTCCGTCAACTGCACATACGGTTCACGTCCACGCTGTCGCGGCATGCTACCAGTGTTAAAGACTGCGATGGAGCTCCGCATGCCACGGCAAACTGGCTGACACTGACGGCGGCGGTGCACAAATGCTGCGCAGCTAGCGCCATTCGACGGCCAACACCGCGGTTCCTGGTGTGTCCGCTGTGCCGTGCGTGTGATCATTGCTTGTACAGCCCTCTCGCAGTGTCCGGAGCAAGTATGGTGGGTCTGACACACCGGTGTCAATGTGTTCTTTTTTCCATTTCCAGGAGTGTAGGTGAGCGCAGTGAACGAAACGAACAACTGGACACTGAACTAACTAGGAGCAGTCGGCAGTGGAACTGAGACAGGCGGTCATGCGAGAACGACGAGTGCGGCCGAGGGAGACCGAGACTGAGACGAGCACGCGACCCAGGCTGGAACGAGAACTGCCCAAGTGAACTAGTGAACTATGAACCGATCGTTCCTCGTTCCCGGGAACTGTAAGTAGACCGCTATGACCGAAGTGAACTATAAACCGATCGTTCCTTGGAATTCGTTCCTCGGTCCTTTCGCTCATCTTGGTGAACCGTTCCTTTGCACCCGTTCGTTCGCAAACGACCCATCCCTACTGCAGACCACTGCGCCTGCCACGGCTCTGCACATTGGTCAGAGGGTGGCGGGGAGCGGGCGACGCGCTCCTAACACGAGCCACGGCGTAATGAGCGCCGGCGGACCGCCACCCACCGATAGTGTAGGATGTGTCCCACTGTTGCAGCGTCGCGTCAGAACCGAGTAAGGAGCAGTTGTGTCCTACAGTGGCGTTCAGAGGAGCTGTCCACCCTCCTTGGGAGTCCTGTGGGTGTCACGGCCTGACCCGTTGCCGTCGTCTTCTGCGGCCTTCCGGGAACCACTCTGCACACACCCGCTTTATTGCCGAAACACTTCGTCCCACACGAGCAGCAATTTCCCGGATGGGTGCATCACATCATCTCGTGCCAATAGTGCGCCCTCTTTCAAACTCTCTGATCTGACTGTGCGGTTGGCGCATACGTCTGCACGCCTGCTCAGGTCGCACTGGTCCACTCACTGCCTTCGGTTTATAGTGGACATCGAGAGCCGCAGGAACACTTTACCGGTGAGTGGTGTTGCGCCCCGATATCGATGTTGACCTTGAACCCGCAGGCCGACGTCGTTCAAATGCTAAATATTTCTGCAGGACAAGTTGCAGCATTAGAAAATTGGAGCGAAATGCAGGAAGATCTGCAGTGGGTAGCCACTTGGTGCAAGGAGTGGCAACTGACCCTTAACGTAGACAAATGTAATGTACTGCGAATACGTAGAAAGAAGGATCCTTTATTGTATGATTATATCGTAGCGGAACAAACACCGGTAGCAGTTACTTCTGTAAAATATCTGGGAGTATGCGTACGGAACTATTTGAAGTGGAATGATCATATAAAATTAATCGTTGGTAAGGCGGGTACCAGGTTGAGATTCATTGGGAGAGTCCTTAGAAAATGTAGTCCAACTACAAAGGAGGTGGCTTACAAAACACTCGTTCGACCTATACTTGAGTATTGCTCATCAGTGTGGGATCCGTACCAGATCGGGTTGACAGAGGAGATAGAGAAGATCCAGAGAAGAGCGGCGCGTTTCGTCACAGGGTTATTTAGTAAGCGTGATAGCGTTACGGAGATGTTTGGCAAACTCGAGTGGCAGACTCTGCAAGAGAGGCGCTCTGCATCGCGGTGTAGCTTGATGTCCAAGTTTCTAGAGGGTGCGTTTCTGGATGAGGTATCGAATATATTGCTTCCCCCTACTTATACCTCCCGAGGAGATCACGAATGTAAAATTAGAGAGATTCGAGCGCGCACGGAGGCTTTCAGACAGTCCTTCTTCCCGCGAACCATACGCGACTGGAACGGGGATGGGAGGTAATGACAGTAGCACGTAAAGTGCCCTCCGCCACACACCGGTGGGTGGCTTGCTGAGTATAAATGTGGATGTAGATGTACGTGTCCTGTGAATGTGAACGTCCCATCTATAGTCGTTCAATGTGTTCTGTTGTTATTTTTTTTCTGAACGTGGGTGTTCGTGACTGTTTCATTATCCCCTATTCGCCTCTTTCTTTTGTACTTGTGTTCTTGCTACGAAACGGGCGTGACAGCAAAGCTTGTTAGAAAATTTTTAAATTTCATACAAAACCATCGGTAGCTACATGTTGCTGAGCAGTCAATAAATGAAGTCGACAATGACGGAGATTTTCTGACGTCTGCCGTAACTGGACATGAATCGTGGGTTTCTGAATATCTCATCCAATCCGAGTGTCAGCCGTCCCAGTGGAAGCATTCTAAATCACTTAGACTAAAAAAATCTCACCAACTCGTGAAGTGAGGTCAAATGCGCAGGTTACCCTCACGGTGTGTTTTAGATTTTTAACGACTCAGTGCACCGTGAGTTCTTGCCAGAAGGTCGTAGACCCAATAACAAGTATTATCTACTAGTTCGCGGCCGCCGGTAAGAAGCAAACCGAAAGAAGGCCTGTATTTGTGTTGAAACAATTCTTGGCTTTTGCACCGTGATAATGCACTTGTTCACACTTTGTTGCTTGCTTGTGAAGTTTTGGCCCGAACAGTACCGTAATGATGCTCCAGTGCCCGTATCGACGAAACGTGCATCCGTGTGACTCTTTTGTGTTGCCAAAAGTAGAGAAAAATTTCGAGATCCGCCGTTTCACTAGCGTAGATAGGATTCAAAATGATTCATTGAGAGAGCTAAAATCTGTCGCAGCAGTCACTTGATGGAAGATGCGACAGAGATACCCGATAACGCATCAGGCAGGCAAGAGTGATTATCCAGAAATTAAACACTGTACTTTGGAGTTCAGAGGTTAAAATTCATTTACACAAATCCATCGTTCAACCAATAACAAGCTGTGGGAGAGTTAGAACTTTGAGAAATGGACCGCTGGAGAAGAGTTCCAGAAGTGTTCCAGGGATCGATGAAATCACTGTCATTTCTAATGGGTCCATTTTGAAGGGAATAACACTGACATAGAAGAACAAACAATTTTTTTTTTTGCAAATAAGCAATGTTACTTAAAATCCGTCTTGATTGTAAATTTTTTTAAAAATTCATATGACCGGTTTCGGTTCATTCAGAACCATCTTCAGATCTGATATTTCAGTTACAGGAGTAACCCGTCCAAATCCAGCAACTTTCACATGCTACGTCACATAAAAATGTGCTGGGTTTGGACGGGTTACTCCTGTAACCGAAATATCAGATCTGAAGATGGTTCATGATTGAACCGAAACCGGTCATATGAATAAAAAAAATTTGCAATCAAGACGGATTTTAAGTAACATTTTAAAATCACTGATTGGTGTTATCCCATAAGACATTATGTCTGTTTTTGCATTGTCAAATAATAAAAATCGATCAATTTTTTGAGCACACGTTATTAAGATGTAGAGATACAGCTACAGTGTCAACAAGTAGATAACGGTTTGCTGATGGCAACGAACATACTCGGCTGGAGAGGGCTGTACAGAGAGGCCGTGCAGACGACGCGCTGGGTCTGTCCACCCCCCGTGTCTTCAAACCCTAGCGGTGGCACATCCTCCGCCAGGTCGTCTGTGGGCCGTCCGGTGTCTGGTTTCCCACCTCAGGAGCTTTCTGCACCTGTCTCTCTTTCGCATGGCTCTCCCACTAAATTCTTCTCCACTTAGACTTCTGTACGATTGCTTACAGAGTTGCATCAAGAGGTAGATCGTCCTCCACCACTGTTCTCGATCTGAGACAGTCCCCACAGCTTCCTCACCACTCTTCGTTGAAATATTAAAACTTTCTCCTTATCCCATTTAGTCATAATACAGTTTTCTGAGCCGAACGTGACGGCTGGGCGTATAGCCGTGTTACGTGTTCTCAACTTAGTATCCGCTGATACTGATTCTGAGCGGAGCGTCTCCCTGAGGGAAACAATCATCTCATTCCCACTGCTGTTCTCTCCTCGATGTCCATTCGTAACCTACAGTCACTGGTAAACCAAAGTCCCAAGTTGTTGCATTCTCGCAAACCTCGTGCCACTTATCCGAAAAAATTCTTGCTGCTCTTGTCTTCTTCGTAATTACACGAATGTTTTGTCCTGATTCACCACTAGCCCAACCGTCAGTGTGTGATTGTGCACTTTCTGGCACATCACTTTCAGTCCCTGATTTGATTCAGTTAGCAGTACTGTATCTCCTCCGTATGCGAGACAACTGAAATTACCGTCCACCTGTACTCGAGCCCTCTCCTGCTTGCTACTTGCCCTTTTCAGCCCACTTCCTCTAGGATGAGAGTGAGCAGAACACAGGATACGACACCTCCTTGTCGGGGAACTGGCTCAGTGTTGAGCGCTTCGGATGTCACTTTTCACAAATACACTACTGGCCATTAAAATTGCTACACCACGAAGATGACGTGCTACAGACGCCAAATTTAACCTGCAGGAAGATGATGCTGTGATATACAAATGATTAGCTTTTCAGAGCATTCACACAAGGTTGGCGCCGGTGGCGACGCCTAAAACGTGCTCACATGAGGAAAGTTTCCAACCGATGTCTCACAGACAAACAGCAGTTGACCAGCGTTGCCTGGTGAAACGTTGTTGTGGCGCCTCGTGTAAGGAGGAGAAATGCGTACCATCACGTTTCCGACTTTGGTAAAGGTCGGATTGTAGCCTATAGCGATTGCAGTTTATCGTATCGCGACATTGCTGCTTGCGTTGGTCCAGATCCAATGACTGTTGCCAGAATATGGAATGGGTGGGTTCAGGAGGGCAATACGCAACGCCGTGCTGGATCCCAACGGCCTCGTATCACTAACAGTCGAGATGACAGGCATCTTATCCGCATGGCAGTAACGGATCGTGCAGCCACGTCTCGATCCCTGAGTCAACAGATGGGGACGTTTGCAAGACAACAACCATCTGCACGAACAGTTCGACGACGTTTTGCAGCAGCATGGACTACCAGCTCGGAGACCATGCCTGCGGTTACCCTTGACGCTGCATCACAGACAGGAGCGCCTGCGATGGTGCACTCAAAGACGAACCTGGGTGCACGAATGCCAAACGTCATTTTTTCGGATGAATCCAGGTTCTGTTTAGTGTATCATGATGGTCGCATCCGTATTTGGCGACATCGAGGTGAACGCATATTGGAAGCGTGTATTCGTCATCGCCATACTGGCGTATCACCCGGCGTGATGGTATGGGGTGCCACTGGTTACACGTCTCGATCACCTCTTGTTCGCATTGACGGCACTTCGAACTGTGGACGTTACATTTCAGATGTGTTACGACTCATGGCTCTACCCATCATTCGATTCCTGCGAAACCCTACGTTTTAGCAGGATAATACACGACTGCATGTTGCAGGTCCTGTACGGGCCATTCTGGATAGAGAAAATGTTCGACTGCTGCCCTGGCCAGCACATTCTCCAGATCTCTCACCAATTGAAAACGTCTGGTCAATGGTGGCCGAGCAGCTGGCTCGTCACAACACGCCAGTCACTATCCGTGATGAACTGTAGTATCGTTTTGAAGCTGCATGGGCAGCTGTACCTGTACACGCCATCCTAGTTCTGCTTAACTCAATGCCCAGGCGTATGAAGGGCGTCATTACTGCCAGAGGTGGTTGTTCTGGATACTGATTTCTCAGGATCTATCTACCCTAATTGCGTGAAAATGTAATCACATGTCAATTCTAGTATAAAATATTTGTCCAATGAATACCCGTTTATCATCTGCATTTCCTCTTGCTGTAGCAATTTTAATGGGCAGTAGAGTACACTGCTGCCAGTGACCCGTCCGAGAACAGGTGGGCACACAATTCGTGAAGACGGAACAGGCAGAATACCTAACCCGTGAAGTATACAAAACGTAGAAGAGCAAAAAAAGACTGATGACAAAGACGAGCTGGTGTGGAAGAAGGGCGTATCATCCGACAGCAGCTTATCGGCACTGCCGTTCGACTCGTACGTCGGAGAGGCAGAGAGGAGGCAGCGAAGCAAACTGCCAGAGTGGGAAGGGTGCAGAGGTGCGGCCAGGTCAGCAGTGCGTACAACATCTGCTGGACGGGACGACGCACCAACACTGGAGATCTCTCGACCCAAAGCACCCGCCCTATATCCCTGATAAACTTCCGAAATATTCCAGAGTGATGTATGAATGCAGGGTCTCGCGGCGATAACATTGAATAAAATGTTCTCGGGTTTCCAACCGCGTCAATTGGTTAAAACTACTCGAGCTTTCGGCCAAGCACTCCTTGGCCATTGTCAAGTGTTGTGACTGCCGGTGGGCTGTTGGTGCGCCCTTATATACGCTAGCTGCCGGCTGTGACGTCACTGGTGCCCGTGACATTGCCATATATGGGCATGTTTTGAGTCGGCGTTGGATGTGCCCTCTTCAACCGCGCGATCGCTGGATCCCACGCAGCGCTGAGCTGTAAGCCACCGTCTCTATTCAGGGTGTTTGTGGTAATTTTTATTTCAATAGCTTCCTGTATTAAACTGTCCCAGAAGCCGTTAGTGCGAGCCACGACAGAGGTATCGCCAAATTTTATGTGGTGACCGTTTTCTAACGCATGCTCAGCTAACGCAGATTTCTCTGAAGAGTTTAGGCGATAATACCTCTCATGTTCTTTCCTGCGTTGTTCCACAGTGCGCACTGTTTGTCCGATGTACTTCTGGCCATACTCACAAGGTATTTCGTAAACTCCAGCGTCTTTAACTGGTCTCAGTAATTGACGGATTTTCGTTGGAGGCCTGAAGATCGATTTGATCTTGTGTCTTTTCAACAGGCGGCTTATCTTGCCCGACACAGAGCCACAGAATGGCAGCAAAGCAAGTTTCTTTTCCTGCTCTTCGTCGCTGGTCTTATTCTGATATTTCCCAGAAATCACTTCTTTCACTTGACGGGCGCTGTAGCCGTTATCCCTGAAAACCTTGCGTAGCTGGCTCAGTTGGTGGGGCAGGTTGTCGTCGTGTGACATTACTCTTGCACGGTGCACCAATGTTTGCAATACTGTGCGCTTCTGTGCTGGATGATGATGGCTGGTGGCGTGCAGGTGGGTTTTCTGTAGACGCTGTGGCCAAGGCACCCATTTCGTTTACGGTGGACAAGGACGTCGAGGAAGTTCAATGCATTATCTTTTTCCGCCTCCATGGTAAACTGGATATTACTGTTGATGCCATTGAGGTGTTCCAAAAACTCGTCTAATTTCTCGCGTCCGTCTGGCCAAATGACGAACGTGTCGTCAACGTATCGAAAGAAACACTTAGGCTTCAATGGCGCAGTATCTATGGCAATATCCTCAAAATTCTACATGAACAAGTTTGCAACAGCTGGAGCCAACGGGCTGCCCATTGCTACGCCGTCTGTCTGATCGTAGTACAGGCCGTTGTACATGAAGTAGGATGACGTAAGAGTGTAAGTGATGTGGTCGAACTATTTAGGCACAAAGTACTGGGAAATTAGATCAAGAGAATCTTTGATAGGCACATTCGAAAACGGCGCCACTACATCAAAACTGACCATAATATCGTCCTCACTAAGGCGTAGACGGTTGATTCTGCTGATAAATCCTGCTAAGTTTTTTTATATGATGTTCGCAGTGTCCCACATGTGGAGCGAGGAGCTTGGCCAAGTACTTCGCCAGCTTGTATGTTGGAGAACCTATTGTGCTTGGCCTAAAGCTCGTGTAGTTTTAACCAATTGACGCGGTTGGAAACCCGAGAACATTTTATTTTATTCCAGAGTGAGTTTCACTCTGCAGCGGAGAGTGCACTGATGCGAGAGTGGCCGGCAGGCCGACACTGTTGCCACTGCACAGCCTCGCCATCTGTACAGACGTTCACTGCCGCTCCCGGAACGCCGCGTGTGATCACCCGCACGGCAGACGCGGCCAGACCAGGGAGGGAGGGAGGCAGTGCGTACTTGGCGCGGCAGAACGGGGCCAGCCGGGCTATTCCTGCCCGCTCCCACGTCACCGAGCCGCCACCTGGTACAGCCGGAACCCGGTAGCCGGTGAGGCAACTAGTCGCGACCGCCTTCTTAACCTTTAATTGTTAACGCGGGGTCCGATACATCCCCAGCACATCCTTGAAACACTCCAAATACACAAACACCAAACAAAACAACCTGAATCCATCTTAAATGGATAGATAACAGAACGCAGCGTGTCATTCTCAATGGAGAGAAGTCTTCCGAAGTAAGAGTGATTTCAGGTGTGCCGCAGGGGAGTGTGGTAGGACCGTAGCTGTTCACAATATACATAAATGACCTTGTGGATGACATCGGAAGTTCACTGAGGCTTTTTGCGCATGATCCTGTGGTGCATCGAGAGGTTGTAACAATGGAAAATTGTACTGAAATGCAGGAGGATCTGCAGCGAATTGACGCACGGTGCAGGGAATGGCAATTGAATCTCAATGTAGACAAGTGTAATGTGCTGCGAATACATAGAAAGATAGATCCCTTATCATTTAGCTACAAAATAGCAGGTCAGCAACTGGAAGCAATTAATTCCATAAATTATCTGGGAGTACGCATTAGGAGTGATTTAAAATGGAATGATCATGTAAAGCTGATCGTCGGTAAAGCAGATGCCAGACTGAGATTCGTTGGAAGAATCCTAAGGAAATGCAATCCGAAAACAAATGAAGTAGGTTACAGTACGCTTGTTCGCCCACTGCTTGAATACTGCTCAGCACTGTGGGATCCGTACCAGATAGGGTTGATACAAGACATAGAGAAGATCCAACGGAGAGCAGCGCGGTTCTCGCTTCCCGCGCCCGGGTTCCCGGGTTCGATTCCCGGCAGGGTCAGGGATTTTGTCTGCCTCGTGATGACTGGATGTTGTGTGATGTCCTTAGGTTAGTTAGGTTTAAGTAGTTCTAAGTTCGAGGGGACTGATGACCATAGATGTTAAGTCCCATAGTGCTCAGAGCCATTTGAACCATTTGAACCAAGCTCAGAGTCATCTGAACCAAGAGCAGCGCGCTTCGTTACAGCATCATTTAGTAATCGCGATAACCAATGTATTACCCCAACCTTGAGGCCGTTATTACACGTAAGTGATATAATATTAAGGCACCCTGTTTTGTAAAGTTTGCTCTCATATCACTCCTTCCATCCCCTCTCTTCCTATGACTTTATCTTCCACTTCCTCTCCCTCTGCCTTCAGCCTTTCCAAAACCAAATTTGTTACGAAATTTACCCGTGACTACTGGAGATAGTCTAGTTCACTTATTTTATTTTTACCGTTGGATATACGTTTAGCTTTTTGTCAAAAGAAACCCAAAACTATGTTCTGAAATAGTGTTTTGTTTCTTCACTAGTGGGTGCCGTAAGTTCCTCCAAAAAATCACAACACACAGACACGTGTCATACTAACAAATGTAAATCCACCTGATAATGGAGGTTTAAATCTTTGAAACGCGTCGTGGAAATAAATAAACAGTGACTGGTAACAGTAAACTTGATGTTCCATTTAATATCAGTACTTAGATTAGGTTTAGAATAGAGTCTTCCTTCAGAAGGGTCTGTTGTAACGTGCTGTTCAGCAGAGATCTCCACCCCCTCGTACTCTCACGGATTTACCGAGACCCCTGCAGGATTCACGGTGTCAGTTCCCTCCAGCACTACTTCAGACATTCGTCGAGTCCACGCCGCGTCGTGCTGCGGCACTTCTGCGTGCTCGCGGGGGATCTACACGATATCATGCAGGTGTACGAGCTTCTTTGGCTCATCGGGCATATTCCATTTAATCCATCGAAATATCCGAAAACGTATCTAGAAATTCATGAAATATTTTTGGAAACTGATTTCCGAAACTTCTTTCCGCAAATTGTACGTTATTTTGAAAAACCGGGACAATCTTGTTTTTTTTTGGGACGTTGGGTCACGCTACGCTACTTGCATAACAGAATATATACATAAATTTTAAACAGCAAGGTCCAGATGGCTCAAACTAAAACAGTAGGTAGTAAAATTGAAGTTAAATAAATCATGAGCATCAAATCATTTACACACAATCGGTACAAATAATATTCATAAATTTTCAACCGAGCTCAAATCCGATAGCAAGGAAGCAAACTACCCACTCCGAATAACTGTGCCATGAACGGATTTGGCATTGTTACTCAGCCACGATGAACTGGTGAACTCTTCAAATAAGTCTTGTGTTCCATAGGGCTTCCAGCGTGGTATAACTCAGCAAGATACATATTTATAAGAAGTGTCCAGACTCGCTGGGGAGGGATATTATTTTTATTTCATTCCCCGTCACTACAAATCAGTTTCAGCTACAGTGCAATCATCGAGTGACCTGCGGTAAAATGTGGACGCCATTATTTTGATTATACATTATTATGTTATAGATGAACGTTGAACATGGATCGCTACTTACGTATATATTATCTTTAACAGATGGATTGTCATACATATGACGTCATTAGCAACTGTATTCTGACTGTCGTTCTATATTTGTTGAATTAACGTACTAATTAATTTGTTATGACAATAATTTAACAGTTTTGCAGCTACGTTGTTATACACTACTCGCCATTAAAATTGTTACACCAAGAAGAAATGCAGATGATAAAGTGATATTCATTGGGCAAATATATTATACTAGAACTGACATGTGATTACATATACCAGAACAACCACATCTGGCCGTAATAACGGCCTTTATACGACTGGGCATTGAGTCAAACAGAGCTTGGATGGCGTGTACAGGTACAGGTACAGCTGCCCATGCAGCTTTAACACGATACCACAGTTCAGTATTGTGACGAGCCAGTTGCTCGGCCACCATTGACCAGACGTTTTCAATTGGTGAGAGATCTGGAGAATGTGCTGGCCAGGGCAGCAGTCGAACATTTTCTGTATCCAGAAAGGCCCGTACAGGACCTGCAACATGCGGTTGTGCATTATCCTGCAGAAATGTAGGGTTTCGCAGGGATCGAATGAAGGGTAGAGCCGGGAAGAGCCACGGGTCGTAACGCATCTGAAATGTAACGTCCACTGTTCAAAGTGCCCTCAATGCGAACAAGAGGTGACCGAGACGTGTAACCGATGGCACCCCATTCCACCACGCCGGATGATACGCCAGTGTGGCGATGACGAATACACGCTTCCAATGTGCGTTCACCGCGATGTCGCCAAACACGGATGCGACCATCATGATGCTGTAAACAGAACCTGGATTCATCCGAAAAAACGACGTTTTGCCACTCGTGCACCCAGGTTCGTCGTTGAGCACACCATCGCAGGCGCTCCTGTCTGTGATGCAGCGTCAAGGGTAACCGCAGCCACGGTCTCCGAGCTGATAGTCCGTGCTGCTGCAAACGTCGTCGAACTGTTCGTGCAGATGGTTGTTGTCTTGCAAACGTCCCCATCTGTTGACTCAGGCATCGAGACGTGGCCGCACGATCCGTTACAGCCCGCCGCGGTGGCCGTGCGGTTCTAGGCGCTTCAGTCCGGAACCGCGTGACTGCTACGGTCGCAGGTTCGAATCCTGCCTAGGGCATGGATGTGTGTGATGTCCTTAGGTTAGTTAGGTTTAAGTAGTTCTAAGTTCTAGGGGACTGATGACCTCAGATGTTACGTCCCATAGTGCTCAGAGCCATTTGAACCATTTGATCCGTTACAGCCGTGCGGATAAGATGCCTGTCATCTCGACTGCTAGTGATACGAGGCCGTTGAGATCCAGCACGGCGTTCCGTATTACCCTCGTGAACCCACCGATTCCATGTTCCGCTAACGGTCATTGGATCTCGACCAAAGCGAGCAGCAATCTCGCGATACGATAAACCGCAATCGCGATAGGCTACAATCAGACCTTTATCAAAGTCGGAAACGTGATGGTACGCATTTCTCCTCCTTACACGAGGCATCACAACAACGTTTCACCAGGCAACGCCGGTCAACTGCTGTTTGTGTTTGAGAAATCGGTTGGAAACGTTCCTCATGTCAGCACGTTGTAGGTGTCGCCATCGGCGCCAGCCTTGTGTGAATGCTCTGAAAAGTTGATCATTTACATATTGCAGCATCTTCTTCCTGTCGGTTAAATTTCGCGTCTGTAGCACGTCATCTTCGTGGTATAGAAATTTTAATGGCCAGTAGTGTATATTTACAATTTGATCGTAGGTCCTATTATTTTACAGGTTTTTATTGGGTAGGCGATTTTTATTTTCTTTCTTCTTCGCGGACGGATCACTTAGGACCTCGCGTAATTAACATTTGTTGGCCTTCCTTTTCGCCCAGTATTCCTTCATAAGCAATGAATGGGCTAGCTTTCGTTGCGTAGACCACGTATGTCGGTTAGTTTTTCTCTCTTTTTCCTCAAAACTCCGTTTGTTTGTGATTTTCCTGATTTCATTTCCGTCATGTACATTTGGAGACCCTAATTCTCTCAGGTCTTTTTCCGTCTGTTTGTACCAGTTCGGTCTTGTAGTTTTGTTCTTTAAAAATGCTGCTATTTTGTAGATATTTTTATATATTTCCGCACTTGGTTTTGGATAATGCACACCATCTTTAGTTCTTGGTTCTAGGATTTTCCTCGTTATTTTGCGTTCTTTCACTTCTAATTCCCCCTGTAGTGTTCTGTGTTGAAGGTTTAGTGTCTCAGATGCGTAGAGAGCTTCGGGTCTAATTACTGTTGTGTAGTGTCGTATTTTGCAGTTCCAGGAGAGACTCTTTTTGTTGTAAATGTTTTTTGTTAACTGAAACGCCGTCTCCATTTTCTGGACTCTTGATCTGACAGATTTCTTTTCATTACAATTTTGTGCAATCCATTCACCTAAATATTTAAATTCCTTTGCTCGAGAGATGTAGTTATTACCAATTTTGAGATCAGAAGGTGCATCTTTGATGTCAGTCATAAATTTTGTTTTTTCAAATGAAATTTGTAATTCTATTTTTGCTGCCTGCTCTTGTAATAGTTCTAGCTGTTTCTGTGAGTCGGTAATGTCTTGTGCGATCAGTGCCATGTCATCAGCAAATGCTAAACAGTCTAATTCTATGAGCCGGCCGCGGTGGACGAGCGGTTCTAGGCGCTTCAGTCCGGAAGCGCGTGACTGCTACGGTCGCAGGTTGGAATCCTGCCCCGGGCATGGATGTGTGTGATGTCCTTAGGTTAGTTAGGTTTAAGTAGTTCTAAGTTCTAAGTGACTGATGACCTCAGATGTTAAGTCCCATAGCGCTCAGAGCCATTTGAACCATTTAATTCTATGCCCTTACGTTTTGGTCCCAGTCTGTATGCTGGTGCACCTGCTTTTCTCCATTCTCTAACTTTACAAGAGCACAATTAAAGAGCACTGGGGACAGTCCATCTCCTTGTCGTACTCCTGTGTCTATTTCAAATTCTGTGCTCAATTCTCCCGTAAATTTTACTTTGGATTTGGTCCCCGTGAGTGTTTCTTGTATGATGTTTGTTGTCTTTTGATCTAATCCAAATTCTGCCAACACTTAAAAAAGGGATTCTCGGTCTATACTGTCATATGATTTTTTAAAGTCGACACACGTGACGACATAACTTTTGTTTGAAGTACTATGCAAGTTTAAGGATTTGTTCTGCGCATGATCGACCTTGTTATTTTATATGTATGCTGTTGTTAACTTTTATATTCGAAAAAATTTACGTAAATATGTATGATTAAGGAATTCTGGTAAGTTGTGGGTGATGAATTCGAACAAAATATATAAAATGAGTGAAATAAAGTCTAGATCGCGATTGTAGTTTATTAAACTGACGGCTCTCGAACTGGGCTTAGGCCGTCTTCAGCCGGCGTTGACGAGACTGCAGTTTGAGCGACTGAGCTGCACTGACCGCCCTACGCGTCGTCGGCTCCAGCTGATGCTGCGTCCTGCAGCTGGCCGTAGCCTGGGGCGAACTACCGTCGCCATCTGGACTGCTCTTTCACTGATTTTATACAGATGACGAGATCGCGGCCTCCCGAGAATATCGGCAAATACCCGCTAGTCTGCAGACAGCAGCCGGTAGCCGGCTACCTAAACATCGGTACGTGCTATCACGGTATATAGTTATTTTATTAAAGTGTCATGACTGTAAAAATTGGAAAATATACACATTATCGTGTAACTTTTTTCGCTTTTATTCGACAGAAAACGAAATTAACCCACTGACGAATATGAAAGACCACCGAAACGTGTAAAGTTAAAGGAGAAAATTTTGTTTGTTCAAGGCGGAGACGTGTTTCGACATTTACATATTTGATACGAGGCACGTACACAGAGAGAGTTTCAGCGTCAAAACGGTGTCTTGAAGCCTGCATTTCAGTTGCCAAGCACATGTTGACCGTCGTATTTGTACTAGTTTTTAACGCAACTGGTGTGCTATTTCTTGCCCTCGGAAAACTTCTTATTCCAGTCACACCGCCACCCCCCCCTCCCCCCCCCCCTCCGAGTGCAATCACTTTTGTGCCACATATACACTGAGTGATCAAAAGTATCCGGACACCCCCAAAAAACATACGATTTTCATATTAGGTGCCATGTGCTGCCACCTACTGCCAGGTGCTCCATATCAGCGACCTCAGTAGTTATTAGACATCGTGAGAGAGCAGAATGAGTCGCTCCGTGGAACTCACGGACTTGGAACGTGGTCAGGTGATTGGGTGTCACTTGTGTCATACTTCTATGCGCGAGATTTCCACACTCCTACACATCCATAGCTCCACTCTTCCCGATGTGACAGTGAAGTGGAAACGTGAAGGGACACGTACAGCACAAAAACGTCTCGTCTGCTAACTGACAGAGACGCCGACAGTTGAGGGCCGTAATGTGTAAGACCACCACACAGGAATTGGAAAGTGGATGACGATCCACTGCAAGTACTATGACAATTAGGCGGCGGGTGGGAAAACTTGGATTGCATGGCCGAGCGGCTGCTCATAAGTCACACACCAAGACTGTGAATGCAAAACAACGCCTCGCTCGGAGTAAGGAGCGTAAACATTGGATGATTGAACAGTGGAAAACCATTGAGTGGAGTGACGAATCGCGGTACACAATGTGGCGATCCGATGGCAGGGCGTGGGTATGGCGAATGCCCGGTGAACGTCATCTGCCAGCGTGTGTAGTGCCACCAGTAAAATTCGGAGGCGGTGGTGTTACGGTGTGGTCGTGTTTTTCATGGAGGGGGCTTGCCCTCACTTGTTGTTTTGCAAGTCACTGTCACAGCACAGGTCTACATGTTTTAAGCACTTTCTTCATTCCCACTGCGCAAGAGCAATTCGGGGATGGCGATTGTATCTTTCAACACGATCGAGCACCTGTTCATAATGCACGACCTATGGCGGAGTGGTTACACGACAATAAGATCCCTGTAATGGACTGGCCTGCACAGAGTCCTAACCTTTGGGATTCTTTGGACCGCCGACATCGATACCTCTCCTCAGTGCAGCACTCCGTGGAGAATCGGCTGCCGTTCCCCAAGAAACCTTCCAGCACCTGACTGAACGTATTCCTGCGACTGTAGAAGCTGTCATCAAGGCTAAGGATGGAACAACACCATACTGAATTCTAGCATTACCGATGGAGGGCGCCACGAACTTGTAAGTCATTTTGAGCCAGGTGTCGGGATACTTTTGATTACATAGTGCAACAGTTGTAGCGTCAGAGTTGCGTGGTGAAGCTAAACTTTGCAGTTTCTGTTAGTAGCGCCAAACGCCGATTACGTCAGCATTTCCCCCTCCCACGTCTCCGCCCACCGGAACGAGCAATCTTGGCATTGTGATTCTTCTTCACCATTTCCAGCAACTGTTTTCGAAGAATTCTTATGTTTTTTAGCGCAATCGGTGCGCTATTTCTTCGCTTCGGAAATCTTGTTATTTCACTCACACCGCCAGCCGGCAGTTTTATCGGACTTGTCCTTTTGTGCCACGTATACTTGCTGCACACAGTCAAAGAGAGGGGCTGGACGTGATGAAAGCTCAAGAAGTAGTGACAGTCCTCGACAGAGTGAACGTAAAATTGAGTTCCACTACAATTTCAAAAGAACAACTTCAAATGTTTACCGAAAATCGTGAAAAAAAGTAATACAAAACAAAAATATCGGCCTCTACATAGCCATGTAAATATCAATTTGTCAGTGCAGTGGGTATCGGCGACATATATCGATCCGATCCGATGGCAGGGTGTGGGTATGGCGAATGCCCGATGAACGTCATCTGCCAGCGTGTGTAGTGCCAACAGTAAAATTCGGAGACGGTGGTGTTATGGTGTGGTCGTGTTTTTCGTGGAGCAGGCTTGCACCCCTTCTTGTTTTGCGCGGTACTATCACAGCAAAGGGCTACATTGATGTTTTAAGCACCTTCTTGCTTCCCACTGTTGAAGAGCAATTCGCGGATGGCGATTGCATCTTTCAGCACATAATGCACAGCCTGTGCCGGAGTGGTTACACGACAACAACATCCCTGTAATGGATTGGCCTGCGCAGAGCCGCGACCTGAATCCTACAGAACACCGACTTCGTGCCAGGCCTCATCGACCTCAGCGTGAAGAATGGGTTGCCATTGCCCAAGAAACCTTCCAGCACCTGATTGAACGTATGCCTGCGCGAGTGGAGGAAGCTGTCATCAAGGCTAAGGGTGAGCTACCACCATACTAAATGCCAGCATTTTCAGCTTGGTGTACGGATAGTTTTGATCACATAGTGTACTTGCTTCACACAGCCGAAGAGGAAGGCTGGACGTGACGACAGGTCAAAAGCAGAAGGCTCCTTCACACAGTGAAAGTAAAATTATGTTCTACAACAATTTCAAAAGAACGACTTGAAATATTTATCGAAAGGGTGAAGAGAAAAAAAATGTGCCTGAAATCTTATGGGACTTAACTGCTAAGGTCATCAGCCCCTAAGCTTACACACTACTTAACGTAAATTATCCTAAGGACAAACACACACACCCATGCCCGAGGGAGGACTCGAACCTCCGCCGGGACGAGCCGCACAGGAATGGGTGAAGAAGGAAATGAGATAATAGACGACTGGAATAAATACATATTCGGACAGTGCCGCGTATTTAATCAGTATTTTCATAAAATACGGCTATACCCGCAGGCCGCACAAATAATTGATTCGCAGTTTGATGACCGCTAGTTTAGACTGACCGAACCTTAATGATGTGGAATGAAGAATCAATTAGAAAGACTGACTAAACTGGACAGTACTGTTACCATGTAAATTAATCCGTGCGAATAGAACAGTGGCGTACATATTACGTGGCTGTTTCTAGGCGAAGTACTGATGCTCAACTGTGTTCGCATCGACCCTGTGTCCATAATCATGTTGTATAAATGGAGATGATGTCTTAACTACTGACGACGCCTTTGGCACAATTGTTTTATTAATCTCCATTGCAGGGTGTAATTTTAGACATTTTACTTCTGATGAAGGTATATTTATATATACCGAAACCTTGGTCAAGAATTTTAATGAATCTTTATCCTGCAACTGTTTTGGCTGTCATCTTTTACCGTGAAGTAAGTAAATATAAAAATATTTTGTTAATATTTATTTACCGGTGTTATTAAATCATTATTGATTGAAGTTTGACACACACACACACACACACTATAGGAAAACCTCTTAAATCATAAAAATGTTACATGTTCATTTTTGGGATAACTGTCTCAGCTTAATTTTCATTTGTGGTTCAAGCCAAATTTTAATGGAAGTGATCTTTCCTAATTGTGTTGGAAACAGAAATCGAGAGAGCGGTATTAAATGTCACATCCCACTGCAACAACGACACCACTACTATTTACGGCAGATGATAATATTTCTCCTGTACAAGTACAAATTACAGAAATCTGTTTACCTCCATGAACGGGGAATTGAACTTTGTTTTAGCAGTAATACTTTCTCAAAGCACTAGAGACGCGAATTTCGACAGCTCTTATATCGCACGCCAAGGGAGACTGAAGTAGCATTGGTTCGTAGGCACAGTAATACGAAAGTAACTTGCAAACTTGTTTGCAGAGAGTCCACGGAAGAAAGCTATTCCACAACTGTAATAATTTCAGTTTCAAGAAGGAGACAGCATACGTGTGGGGAAAAAGGAAAACCCCATCAATCTCCTCCTCACATTACACAAGATAGTCACTGGCTTTATCAACAGTCGTGTAGAAAAATGAAACATATTTTAATTTGGCAAAGGACCAAGGTGGCATCAGAAGGAGGTGCAGCACAAGTTACCATCTGTGAGCTGTGTATTAAATTATGTGAATAAGAATTAATATTTTTTCCTGGAATCATTCATTTTGTGAAAGTTTGGAGCCAGTTTCAGTAAAATCTTTAACACCAGCCTTTGAGAAGCCAGGCAATAAAAAATGATGATATCGGCTATCGATATTGCCATTTCGCTATCGGCACATCGACGGAAAACAAGACAGGCAACCTGTTGTTGTTGTTGTTGTTGTGGTCTTCAGTCCAGAGACTGGTTTGATGCAGCTCTCCATGCTACTCTATCCTGTGCAAGCTTCTTCATCTTCCAGTACCTACTGCAGCCTGCATCCCTCTGAATCTCTTGGTCTCCCTGTACGAGTTTTACCCTCCACGCTGCCCTCCAATACTAAATTTGTGATCCATTGATGCCTCAGAACATGTCCTACCAACCGATCCCTTCTTCTAGTCATGTTGTGCCACGAACTTCTCTTCTCCCCAATCCTATTCAATAACTCCTCACTAGTTATATGATCTACCCATCTAATCTTCAGCAATCTTCTGTAGCACCACATTTCGAAAGCTTCTATTCTCTTCTTGTCTAAACTATTTATCGTCCATGTTTCACTTCCATACAAGGCTACACTCCATACAAATACTTTCAGAAACGACTTCCTGACACTTAAATGTATACTCGATGTTAACAATTTTCTCTTCTTCAGAAACGCTTTCCTTCCCATCGCCAGTCTTCATTTTATTTCTTCTCTACTTCGACCATCATCAGTTACTTTGCTCCCCAAATAGCAAAACGCCTTTACTACTTTAAGTGTCTAATTTCCTAATCTAATTCCCTCAGCATCACCCCATTTAATTCGACTACATTCCATTATCCTCCTTTTGTTTTTGTTAATGTTCATCTTATACCCTCCTTTCATGACACTGACCATTCCGTTCAATTGCTCTTCCAAGTCCTTTGCTGTCTCTGATAGAATTACAATGTCATCGGCGAACCTCAAAGTTTTTATTTCTTCTCCATGGATTTTAATACCTACTCCGAATTTCTCTTTTGTTTCCTTTACTGCTTTTTCAATATACACATTGAATAACATCGGGGAGAGGCTACAACCCTGTCTTACCCCCTTCCCAACCACTGCTTCCCTTTCATGTCCCTCGACTCTTTTAACTGCCATCTGGTTTCTGTACAAATTGTAAATAGCCTTTCGCTCCCTCTATTTTACCCCTGCCACCTTCAGAATTTGAAAGAGAGTATTTCAGTCAACATTGTCAAAAGCCGTCTCTAAGTCTACAAATGCTAGGAACGTAGGTTTGCCTTTCCATAATCTTTCTTCTAAGATACATCGTAGGGTCAGTATTGCCTCACGTGTTCCAACATTTCTACGGAATCCAAACTATCTTCCCCGAGGTCGGCTTCTACCAGTTTTTCCATTCGTCTGTAAAGAATTCGCGTTAGTATTTTACAGCTAAGGCTTATTAAACTGATAGTTCGGTATTTTTCACATCTGACAACACCTGCTTTCTTTGGGATTGGAATTATTATATTCTTCTTGAGGTCTGAGGGTATTTCGCCTGTCTCATACATCTTGCTTAGCAGATGGTAGAGTTATGTCAGGACTGGCTCTCCCAAGGCCGTCAGTAGTTCTAATGGAATGTTGTCTACACCAGGGGCCTTGTTTCGACTCAGGTCTTTCAGTGCTGTATCAAACTCTTCATGCAGTATCGTATCTCCCCTTTGACCTTGATGTGCATCCTCTTCCATTTGCATATTATTGTCCTCAAGTACATCGCTCTTGTATAGACCCTCTATATACTCCTTCCATCTTTCTGCTTTCCCTTCTTGGCTTAGAACTGGGTTTTCATCTGAGCTCTTGATATTCATACAAGTGGTTTTCTTTCCTCCAAAGGTCTGTTTAATTTTCCTGTAGGCAGTATCTATCTTACCCTTAGTGAATAAGCCTCTACATCATTACATTTGTAGGCGACCTGTACCGATATTTTTTGGAATGTTTGGTGAACATGCCTAGGGGTGACGCCGTTCGTACTGTTGCACAGGTTTGGGCCTTGGAGTGCGGCAGCTGCCGTGGCGAAACTGTTTAACCGTGTGCAGATTCTCTCTCCTCAGTCTGTGCGTGGCGTGCGGTCGCCGTTATAGGAGCGTCGCAAGCCTACGTGTATGGCTTGGGGGGGGGGGGGGGGGGGCGTGTAACGGAACAGCCAGCCAGCAGCCAGCAGCTGGCAAGGCCGCGCCGCCAACAACGGAGATGGCCGCACGCGGCTAACGGCTGCCAACACAGACTCAAAGGAAGGCGTCGCCGCTTGTTGGTGACGTCACGTCAGCCAGGCACGGCGAACGCCAGGTCTGTTGCAGGCAGGAACGCCTGGGCGTGCTTATCACTATCAATCTCTTATTTTTGGACAAAATGTTTGGTATTGTTTTGGATTCGGCAATTTTATTTAGACGAAACATTTTCTTACTATCGTAAAGCTACAAATGAAGATCATAGTTCTGTATTACTGAATCCTGTCGAAACAAACGTAGATCAATATGAGAAGATGCTTTGCCCCACTGCAAGCTTCGGAAGTTTTACATTCCAGTAACTATATTTACTAGATCCATTTTGTTATCGAAACTTACCCCAACCCCTTCACAATTAACTCGTTTCTTTTATTTATTTTCGTTTGACATCGTCACTGGAAATGTGGACTAATTTATATGTGTAAATGTCAACTGTTGCCAGTCATTAGATTACAGTCGTTTTCAACGAAAGGAATTCTAAACAGGAAACAAAAGAGCTTCATACATCGAAAATACGGCTGAGCTTAAACTTTTTAAAACATGCACATTAGAAAAGATAAAAAATTTTATTTGATAAAACAAGTATCTCTCTTTTGCCTCTTCTTCTGTCCTCCACCCCCTCCCCCAACGTGTACAATCGCGAGATGTTTCATTGACATTCAGTGTTCCTCACCCCGTAATCAACCAAGATATCTAAAGAAGAGCACCAATATGTTCACGGTTTCTTGTAATAGCGACCCAGTACAAACGTAACTTCCTCAGACTTACAAATAAGGTAAAGAAGCACGAATTCTGTTCCTGCTGCATTCGTGATGTTGTTTTTGTATGTCAATCCTTAAAACAGGTGGAGATTTAAGTTCAGGAGTACACTATTTGTTTAGAAGTGTAACGAATTGCACAATTAATTGACTGCAGAAATCTCTCAGAACAATGTGTGTTGGTCAACTACGGCCAATAGTTTCACATTTTCGTGTGTCAGGGAGAGAGACACCATCATTATGAGTATGCCTGCAGCAGACGTGGCGTTCGCCGTGCCTAGCTGGCGTGACGTCACCAACAAGCGGCGAGGCCTTCCTTCGAGTCGGTGTTGCCCTGCACGGGACAGACTCTCCTCTGTGTGCGCCTGGAGGGGCGCCCACAGCTCACGTGAGCTCCTCATCTCCTGTGAAGGCCGCCCCACACCGCGGCAAACACAAGCTAACGGCGACTCTGTCTGACGTAGAAGGCAGGCCGACGCCAGCCAACTACAAACGGCGTTCGACTAGTAATGCAACGCGTTTTCTTTTCTGAAAGGAGCTTGCTTTTATTCCGGATTCCAATACACCATATTATTCCACACTCTTTTGGCTACAAAACCCTATAATCTCCGTTCACTGCACGGACGTATATAAGGGGGCGTCTACATCTACAGCTACATGATTATTCTGCAATTCACATTTAAGTGCTTGGCAGAGGGTTCATAGAACCACAATCATACTATCTCTCTAGCATTCCACTCCCGAACAGCGCGCGGGAAAAACGAACACGTAAACCTTTCTGTTCGAGCTCTGATTTCTCGTATTTTATTTTGATGATCATTACTACCTATGTAGGTTGGACTCGACAAAAAATTTTCGCATTCGGAATACAAAGTTGGTGACTGAAATTTCGTAAATAGATCTCGCCGCGACGAAAAACTTCTTCGCTTTAATGACTTCCATGCCAACTCGCGCATCATATCTGCCACACTCTCTCCCCTATTACGTGATAATACAAAACGAGCTGCCCCTTTTTGCACCCTTTCGATGTCCTCCGTCAATCCCACCTGGTAAGGATCCCACACGGCGCAGCAATATTGTAACAGAGGACGAACGAGTGTAGTGTAAGCTGTCTCTTTAGTGGACTTGTCGCATCTTCTAAGTGTCCTGCCAATGAAATGCAACCTTTGGGTCGCCTTCCCCACAATATTATCTATGTGGTCTTTCCAACTGAAGTTGTTCGTAATTTTAACACCCAGGTACTTAGTTGAATTGACAGCCTCGAGAATTGTACTATTTATCGAGTAATCGAATTCCAGCGGATTTCTTTTGGAACTCGTGTGGATCACCTCACACTTTTCGTTATTTAGCGTCAACTGCCACCTGCCACACCGTACAGCAATCTCTTCTAAATCGCTTTGCAACTGATACTGGTCTTCGGATGACCTTACTAGACGGTAAATTACAGCATCATCTGGGAACAACCTAAGAGAACTGCTCAGATTGTCACCCAGGTCATTTATATAGATCAGGAACAGCAGAGGTCCCAGGACGCTTCCCTGGGGAACACCTGATATCACTTCAGTTTTACTCGACGATTTGTCGTCTATTACTACGAACTGCGACCTTTCTGACAGTGTGAAAAGCTTTCCGGAAATCTAGAAATACGGAATCAACTTGAGATCCCCTGTCGATAGCGGCCATTACTTCGTGCGAATAAGGAGCTAGCTGCGTTGCACAAGAACGATGTTTTCTGAAACCGTGCTGATTACGTATCAATAGATCGTTCCCTTCGAGGTGATTCATAATGTTTGAATACAGTATATGCTCCAAAACCCTACTGCAAACCGACGTCAATGATATAGGTCTGTAGTTCGATGGATTACTCCTACTACTCTTCTTGAACACAGGTGCGACCTGCTCAATTTTCCAATCTGCAGGTACACATCTATCGGTGAGCGAGCGGTTGTATATGATTGCTGAGTAGGGAGCTATTGTATCAGCGTAATCTGAAAGGAACCTAATCGGTATACAATTTGGACCTGAAGACTTGCCCATAACAAGCGAGTTGAGTTGCTTCGCAACCCCTAAGGTATCTACTTCTAAGAAACTCATACTAGCAGCTGTTCGTGTTTCAAATTCTGGAATATTCCATTCGTCTTCGCTGGTGAAGGAATTTCGGAAAACTGCGTTCAATAACTCCGCTTTAGCGGCACAGTCGTCGGTAACAGTACCATCGGCAGTGCGCAGCGAAGGTATTGACTGCGTCTTCCGCTTGTGTACTTTATATACGAACAGAATATCTTCGGATTTTCTTCCAAATTTCGAGACAATGTATCGTTGTGGAAGCTATTAAAGGCATCTCGCATTGAAGTCCGTGCCAAATTTGGCGCGTCTGTAAATTTTAGCCAATCTTCGGGATTCGCGTTCTTCTGAACTTCGCATGCTTGAGTAGCGATCCCTCAGGTAAGGGACGCCCTTCCACATACTTCTTCTGTCCGCTTTCAAACTGCCGTCTCCACATCTTACTCGATACAACCAGTACGTAAGGGACCTTCTTCTTCGACATTTTGGCCAAATACAGAGCTTCTTTCCGAAATCGAAATATTTACAACTTTTGGAAAACGAAACCAATACCGACGATTATGTCAGTATGTAATTAGTTTTGCCAAGTATAAATATAGATCCCTCTGTCTGTACGGTAGCTTCCTTTCACGCATACTGATTGCGATAGAAACAGTCCATCGCCATGGGAGCAACAAGAAAGGAACGGTGTAAAGAGAATGCGAATGTACGCTAATCATTTCTTTTTGATCACTGCACTTGTGCCTACTTTAATTACTACAACTGCATGTCCAATAGACAATAAGGAAAGAAGAAATGGGTATGTGAATGTCCGAAAAGAAGAACGACATACTCCATATTAATTTACTCTCTAAAATGCGATATCCCTTGCGGCGAAACAGTAGTTAGTAAAGTGTAGTGGGACAATGTTCAAAACATGACTGAAAGTACGTTCATAAACAGAGATAAGAACATCTGTGATTGACATGTCATCTAAAGTCGACGTACAGTTTTAAAATGTTAGAAATAAGGAAATGAAGTAATACAGAATGCTATGCTTGTAACGTATGTTGTTGTTCTACATTGTCTAGCTCTGGAATTTACAGGGTCACATAGAAAGCATCCTAGGTTTTGGAGGGAAAAGCCGTAATTATAATGATCTGCACTGAAACAGAAAAAAGAAGCACAACTTAAGGGAAAATAATGTAATGTGTGTTCCAGCTCACAAGCGACATTGAAGCAAGTAGATCCTATGACTTAGTATGGACAGAGGTTGGTTATATTCGACAACCGGAATAAATTAATAACTGGCTACTTTTACCGACCCCCGGTCTCAGATGAAACAGTTGCTGAACAGTTCAAAGAAAACTGGAGTCTCATCACAAATAGGTACCCTACTCATGCAATTATAGTTGGCAGTGACTTCAATCTACCTTCCGCATGTTGACAAAAATACATTTTCAGACCCTATTGTAGATAGAAAACAACTTCCGTAATTGTTCTAAATGCTTATTTTACATTATTTTGAACAATTAGTTCACGAGGCCATTAAAATTGTAAATGGTTACGAAAACACACTTCACCTCTGTGGCGTGTGTACTGTAAGGCCTTCGGTACACACACCATCAGATTATTTGACTTGTCGCTCTAACGAAGTAGGCGAGTGTCAGCAATATGTGTCGTGCTCTTATCGTGGCGTGTTTATCTTCTGCCGTTAGGTCAGACGATAGAAATGCCAATTCCACGCTAAGAGTAGCAGATTGACGGTGACCGACTTTAAACAGAACTTGATTAATTTTCACACACATATATTAAAGTAATAAGAAGCATAAACATTACTTAACTTGGTTCTGGATGCTATTTGCAGTTGGCAATCTGAAGTTCCTTTGATCTTTTTACGTTAATCTTATTCTCACATATCTCTGATACTTGACAAAGTGTCTATTCATTTATCTTCATGGCTATGTACAGGAATATGGTAATATTATTAGGCGCAGACTGAAACTTGACTACAGACTGATGCTGACTGGTACAGACTAATGCAGACTGACTAACCGGAGGTCTGTACACTCGTTATAATACCTCGCGCGTTCAGGTATGACTGCGCGAGGGTGATCCGCAGGAGAAAAGGTTCTGCGTTAGCAGCAATCTCATTGGCTGCGTTAAATATTAATACGCAGATCGGCGGAAGCAGAATTTGGTCCGTCTCTAAGGCAGCGCCATCTCGTAGTGCGGAGACGGACGAGCGCTGCGCCTGCGCTGTTGTGCTTAGCGGGGCGCGCTCTAGTGGGAAAGTTGTGTACGCGCTGACCACGCCGTGACTCGTATGACTAGCAGTCGAGATGAGAGGCATCTTATCCGCATGGCTGTAACGGATCGTACAGCCACGTCTCGATCCCTGAGTCAACAGATGGGGACGTTTGCAAGACAACAACGAACTGCATGAACAGTTCGACGACGTTTGCAGCAGCATGGACTATCAGCTCGGAGACCATGGCTGCGGTTACCCTTGACGCTGCATCGCAGACAGGAGCGCCTGCGCTTGTGTACTCACCGACGAACCTGGGTGCACGAATGGCAAAACGTCATTTTTTCGGATGAATCCAGGTTCTGTTTACAGCATCATGATGGTCGCATCCGTGTTTGGCGACATCGCGACGAACGCACATTGGAAGCGTGTATTCGTCCTCGCCGTTCTGGCGTATCACCCGGCGTGATGGTATGGGCTGCCATTGGTTACACGTCTCGGTCACCTCTTGTTCGCATTGACGGCACTTTGAACAGTGGACGTTACATTTCAGATGTGTTACGACCCGTGGCTCTACCCTTCATTCGATCCCTGTGAAACCCTACATTTCAGCAGGATAATGCACGACCGCATGTTGCAGGTCCTGTACGGGCATTTCTGGATACAGAAAATGTTTGACTGCTGCCCTGGCCAGCACATTCTCCAGATCTCTCACTAATTGAAAACGTCTGGTCAATGGTGGCCGAGCAACTGGCTCGTCACAATACGCCAGTGACTACTCTTGATGAACTGTGGCATCGTGTTGAAGCTGCATGGGCAGCTGTACCTGTACACGCCATCCAAGCTCTGTTTGACTCAATGCCCAGGCGTATCAAGGCCGTTATTACGGCCAGAGGTGGTTGTTCTGGGTACTGATTTCTCAGGATCTATGCACTCAAATTGCGTAAAAATGTAATCACATGCCAGTTGTAGTATAATATATTTGTCCAATGAATACCTATTTAACATCTGCATTTCTTCTCGGTGTAGCAATTTTTAATGGCGAGTAGTGTAGCACGCAAAATTCTAGTTTTAATTAAAAATACACATTCTTAATTATCGATCTTTTATAAAATATTGTTCCACTTAAGAAATCATTACACAGATTGTTTGGAGAAAAATGAGAAGTCAAGTTGAATTCGCCCATCGTTTTGTACGGCAGATGTGGTGTCACACGAGCCAGAGCAATATCCGTCGTAGAAACACGGAAAAGAGTAATTTTCGCGGCGTCGAGCATACTGTACACACGCTGCATTTTTACAGTTGCCAGCTTAACACGGCAGTCTGTACCCGAGAGCCTGGAGCCAAGTTAAGGGACGTGTCACTAGGAATAACAAGACATTTACGCTGCCAGAAGTACTGGAGCTAATACACGGAGCAGCGTGACACGACACTGCCGAACGATGCTGAAATGCACAGCAGCACGTCACAGAAGAGGGGGAGCAGGAAGTGCCGACTTCTCGGTGACTTGGGACTCTGCTGCTGTCCGCCTCGTTATCAACGTCGCAGCACTGAAACGCACCGCATTCCTCGGAGTCCGGTATGGAAGGAGTTCAGAGATTACCGGAAGACTGACTGTAATAACGCCTGCTTTGGCTTCAGTATTTAACATCGTGGTAAAATCCCAGCAGTGGGCTTTTGCGCTACACACAGCCGAAGCAGAGAAATTACCATTGTTAATGTCAGGGATTTTTATCGCTCTTGTTTTTAATTACAATACTGCGTTAGGTAAGATCGAGAGCGTGTTGTTTCCCTTCCGATCGCGGAACACGCGTATCGCTTGTGTTTCACCATACACTATTTTCCTCTGTTTAAAAAGCAAATGGCGTTCAAAGCTGCGTTGTTTCTCCGCTCTCTATTCACGCCTTCACTGCAGCTACTCACGCGCCGCGTCGTCGCCGACTCGGTGTGCGCGTAACGCACAGCACAAGGCGTCTCCTCTCTCCACCGTACCTGACTGTACCCAGGCCAGCTTGGCTCCCGCTCCACGTGAAACGAAAGCCAATGAGGTTGCAGCAAACGCGGGAAAACACATAGCGTAGTGTTTACATCCGGTTTATTGTAAAGATGAACGGAGAGTAACTGGTCTGCACCAGTGATGGAGTGGTCCAAATGGAACGCACCGTCACTGATCGGAGGGTACAGGTATCATAGCTACTTCTAGAGCCCGACAGCTAAAGGAAAAGAAATATCAACGTTACAAAATTCTACCAGCACTCGACGGTCGTAATGCGGACGTGTCTTTCAACAGGCGGTAACCGACTGAATAAGCTTAACATTTATACAGGGTGTTACAAAAAGGTACGGCCAAACTTTCACGAAACATTCCTCACACACAAAGAAAGAAAATATGTTATGTGGACATGTGTCCGGAAAGACTTACTTTCCATGTTAAAGCTCATTTTATTACTTCTCTTCAAATCACATTAATCACGGAATGGAAACACACAGCAACAGAACGTACCAGCCTCACTTCAAACACTTTGTTACAGCAAATGTTCAAAATGTCCTCCGTTAGCGAGGATACATGCATCCACCCTCCGTCGCACGGAATCCCTGATGCGCTGATGCAGCCCTGGAGAATGGGGTATTGTATCACAGCCGTCCACAATACGAGCACGAAGAGTCTCTACATTTGGTACCGGGGTTGCGTAGACAAGAGCTTTCAAATGCCCCCATAAATGAAAGTCAAGAGGGTTGAGGTCAGGAGAGCGTGGAGGCCACGGAATTGGTCCGCCTCTACCAATCAATCGGTCACCGAATCTGTTGTTGAGAAGCGTACGAACACTTCGACTGAAATGTGCAGGAGCTCCATCGTGCACGAACCACATGTTGTGTCGTACTTGTAAAGGCACATGTTCTAGCAGCACAGGTAGAGTATCCCGTATGAAATCATGATAACGTGCTCCATTGAGCGTAGGTAGAAGAACATGGGACCGAATCAAGACATCACCAACAATGCCTGCCCAAACGTTCACAGAATATCTGTGTCGATGACGTGATTGCACATTTACATGCAGATTCTCGTCAACCGACACATGTTGATTGTGAAAATTTACAATTTGATCACGTTGGAATGAAGCCTCATCCGTAAAGAGAACATTTGCACTGAAATGAGGATTGACACATTGTCGGATGAACCATTCGCAGAAGTGTACCCGTGGAGGCCAATCAGCTGCTGATAGTGCCTGCACACGCTGTACATGGTACGGAAACAACTGGTTCTCCCGTAGCACTCTCCATACAGTGACGTGGTCAACGTTATCTTGTACAACAGCAACTTCTCTGACGCTGACGTTAGGGTTATCGTCAACTGCACGAAGAATTGCCTCGCCCATTGCAGGTGTCCTCGTCGTTCTAGGTCTTCCCCAGTCGCGAGTCATAGGCTGGAATGTTCCGGGCTCCCTAAGACACCGATCAATTGCTTCGAACGTCTTCCTGTCGGGACACCTTCGTTCTGGAAATCTGTCTCGATACGAACGTACCGTGCCACGGCTATTGCCCCGTGCTAATCCATACGTCAAATGGGCATCTGCCAACTCGGCATTTGTAAACATTGCACTGACTGCAAAACCACGTTCTTGATGAACACTAAGCTGTTGATGCTACGTACTGATGTGCTTGATGCTACTACTGTAGAGCAATGAGTCGCATGTCAACACAAGCACCGAAGTGAACATTACCTTCCTTCAATTGGGCGAACTGGCGGTGAATCGAGGAAGTACAGTACATACTGACGAAACTAAAATGAGCTCTAACATGGAAATTAAGCGTTTCCGGACACATGTCCACATAACATATTTTCTTTCTTTGTGTGTGAGGAATGTTTCCTGAGAGTCTGGCCGTACCTTTTTGTAACACCCTGTATTAGAACAAATAAGCCCTCAGTCACAAAAATTAAGTCAGTTTCGACGCTACTAGGAGCGTCGTCTTCAGAATTAAACTAACTGTTCTAAAACATAATAGGTTTAGAAGACATTATAAACTAAAGTGTGTACTGACTGGAAAGAGATGCAGTGCTTACGAGACACATTCTAAAAAAAAATTTAAGCCGGAAAGGCGACGTCATGAAAAGTTGTAAATAAGGTTAGATGGCGAGGCGCTAAGAGCTGCTCGTACCTGAGTGAACAGGCGTTGCAACAAAACTGAGGTGCCTACGTCATAACTGATGTTTTTTCTTTTTTTTTTACGTGGGCTTCTCAGTTTTGTTGCAACCCCTGTTCACTCAGGTACGAGCAGCTCTTAGCGCCTCGCCATCTACTCTTATTTACAACTTTTCATGACGTCGCCTTTCCAGCTTAGATTTTTTTAGAATGTGTCTTGTAAGTACTGCATCTCTTTCCAGTCAGTACACACTTTAGTTTATTAATGTCTTATAAACCGCCGGCCGCGGTGGCCGTGCGGTTCTGGCGCTGCAGTCCGGAGCCGCGGGATTGCTACGGTCGCAGGTTCGAATCCTGCCTCGGGCATGGGTGTGTATTTCTTTACCGTGAAGGAATAGTGATGGAGATGGTGATCGTACCTAATAGGTCGGCTGACAGGAAAAGTTGGTCGATTTGCCAATGCGCGCACGTGCGTCCGGTTTGTCGGTAGCTCGCCTGTACTTGCGGGCAGTGGCCCACGCGGCAGTTGGCCAGCCGTCCGATAATACGGCGGCCGATGTCGGCCAAAGACGGCAGATCGATTGCAATCAGCGCTCCACTATGAGTGCGGCTACACCGTAGCCGACCTGATCACTCGAACGTGTAGACTTTGGACGACAGTCGGTGAAATTCAAATCAGTATGTTTTCTTCGGTCGAGTTTAATCCAAGAAAGAGTGAGTTTCTGGCTTCCTGAGGATAAAACTGTAATAATCGGAATATAGTTTGAAATCTCTAGACTGAAATTGTAATGCTGCTACGGTCGCAGGTTCGAATGCTGCCTCGGGCATGGGTGTGTGTGATGTCCTTAGGTTAGTTAGGTTTAAGTAGTTCTAAGTTCTAGGGGACTTATGACCTAAGATGTTGAGTCTGATAGTGCTCAGAGCCATTTGAACCATCTTATAAACCTATTATGTTTTAGAACAGTTGGTTTAATTCTGAAGACGACGCTCCTAGTAGCGTCGAAACTGACTTAATATTTGTGACCGAGGGCTTATCTGTTCTAATATAATTCTGACACGGTCACTGAACCTTAGCAGCTATGTTCAAAGTTTTTAGCTTAAGATTTGTATTTTCATTCTATTAAAACGGAAAAGCACAATAGATTTTCTGGAAAGTGAACAAGTGCGGATATATATTTGTTAGGCTGATCAATATTAAAACATGCGAAAAGCCTGATCGTTCTCGTTGCTTATGTTCCCTGTAGCTTTAATTACATGTCTGATGTACGAATGTTACGTTAGACATTTTTCGTGTCTAAAAATTAAGGCCTACAGGAGGCGACGGTGTGTGCCTGCTGACAGACGTGAGAGCATGCTGGAAAGTGATGCCTCAGAATGTTTTACTCTGTTGGCAGTATCGGTGGCACATATTACACGTCACGCACGTTCCTTGGTTGACTTCTCCGCCTCGCTGGGTAACGTGGCGGAGTGTAACGTAAGCACGTCGGCGCGTGAGAAACACCGCTGTCCAGTCCATTCCAGCTACGGACGTCACGTTTTAATTTGTTACTTCTTTCCTACTAAATGTACTTTCTACTTATTTTCCAGACACTAGGTACACGTACACGAACTCAATGGACCTGCCAAATTATATCATTGTGCGACTCATAGTCCACAGGATGTGTGGCGTCATTAAGATTGAGATGCGTGAAAAACCAGCATACTTGAAAGCTTGCTTGACACATCAACTCATTTATAGCAGTTATATCCGTGGGAGTCAGATGCTTTAAAGAATCCGGCTGCAGCATACTGGTATACAATATTATGAAACAGTATTTACAGCAGTGCAAACTTAGAGAAATAAAAATTAACAGTTTCCATATTGGTTCGTGATAAGTGAAACAGTAGACATGTCCCTCAAGGTGGATATCCAATCATTCGAAAATTCTGTAAATAATTCGTGTAAGTGTTTTACAACTCTGCTTTACTGAGCGACCTTTATGTAGCAGTACAGCAAGAAAATCAGCGTGTGTCGCAATATACAGGCAGTGAGTGCAGTTATTTGAATTAATACACTGTGTGACCAAAAGTATACGGACACCCGCACAAACATACGTTATTCACAGTTGTAACGTCCCCTTAGAAAAATTAATGATTTACTGTGCTGATAATCCTCTTACATTATTTGCTTTTCAAACAGCTGAGCAAAACTGTACGTACTCCGACATTCACTAAAGTCACACACAATATTTTTAGCGCAACGCAATCTGACTTTAAGTAATCCCTACAAAACAATGGCCCTGACTAACAATAACCTATACGTTTCATGAATTCTTACCTCACAAAAATCTTCGTTAGTCGAACTACAGCAATACAGCGAGCGCCAATACTGCCAGCTAAATAAAAGATTCAAACTACTGAAGGCACAAACTACTGATAGGCATAGTTAGCAAATGAAAGATTTTGATAGAGAACAAACGATGTATTTACCTTAATAGTGTTCAAAAGTCTGTACACAAAAGCGCTGGCAAGTCGATAGAAACACAAACAAACACATACATACACACAAAATTCTAGCTTTCGCAACCAATGATTGCTTTCCTGACGAAGCAACCATTGGTTGCGAAAGCTAGAATTTTGTGTGTATGTATGTGTTTCTATCGACCTGCCAGCGTTTTTGTATGGTAAGTCACATCATCTTTGTTTTTAAATATATTTTTCCCGCGTGGAATGTTTCCCTATTTTATATATATATATATAATCAGTTCATGACATCCAGTCTTATAAATTTACTATCTCTGTCCAGATCATCCGCTCTCAAAACTCCGCTATCTCTCCCCCCACATCCACCACCGCTGGCGGCCCACCTCCAACTGCGCAACGCTACGCGCTGTTCACATCCAACTGCCCAACACTACAATATCAAATTACAACAATGCCAACCAGCCACAGACTGCACACAGCACAGCCAGTGATTTTCATACAGAGCGCTACGTGGCGTTACCAACATAAAAACCTAAACAGCCTACTTAGACAGTAGTTGCATTGTGCATACGTTATTTCTAGTAGGTGATATCTGCTGCCGGGTACTGCATACGAGGGACCTCAGTAGTCATTAGACATCGTGAGAGGGCAGAATGGGGCGCTCCGCGAAACTCACGGACTTGGAACGTGGTCAGGTGATTGGGTGTCACTTCTGTCGTACACGGTACACAATGCGGCGATCCGATGGCAGGGTGTGGGTGTGGCGGATGCCCGGTGAACGTCATCTGCCAGCGTGTGTAGTGCCAACAGTAAAACTCGGAGGCGGTGGTGTTGTGGTGTGGTCGTGTTTCTCGTGGAGGGGGCTTGCACCCCTTGTTGTTTTGCGTGGCACTATCACCGCACAGGCCTACACTGATGTTTTAAGCAGCTTCTTGCTTCTCACTGTGAAGAGCAATTTGGGGATGGCGTTTGCACCTCTCAACACGATCGAGCACTTGTCGATAATGCACGGCACGGCCTGCGGCGGAGTGGTTACATGCACAATAAAATGCCTGTAATGGACTGGCCTGCACAGAGTCCTGAGTTGAATCTTGTAAAACACCTTTGGGATGTTTTGGAACGCCGACTTCGTGCGACGCGTCACCGACCGACATCGATACCTCTCCTCAGTGCAGCACTACGTGAAGAATGGGCTGCCATTCCCGAAGAAATCTTCGAGCACGTGATCGAACGTATGCCTGTGACAGTGGAAACTGTCATCGAGGCCAACACCATATTGAATTCCAGCATTACAGATAGAGGGCGCCACGAAGTTGTAAGTCATTTTGAGCCAGGTGTCCGCTTACTTCTGATCACATAGTGTATCTTCCAATCATTCTCGGAAGCAATAGTGAAATATAGTATAAGACGAAAAAAGAAAAGATAACGCATCACGAAGGAATTATCCGAATTAGACGGGAATGTGTAGATGTTATGAGACATACAGACAAACAAATGGTTTAAAAAAAATTTGCACGAGTCATTCCAGAGAAAGAGCCCGACAAGTAGAGCAAGCCAATAAAGCGGTAGCCCACCTCTGGCCCTTACATTAGCAGTTTTATTCCGCTTGGCATCGATTGATAAGTTGCTGTGGTGGGACGTCCTCCTGAAGGGTACGGTGCCAAATTCTGCCCAACTGGCGCGTTAGATCGGCAGAATACCGAGCCGGTCGGATGACCCTGCGCACAATGCCCACAGATCCGGCGCCCTTGTTGGCCGAGGTAGGGTTTGGCGACCACGGAGACCAGCAGTAGGAACTCTCGCCGTGTGCTGGCGGGCGCTATCGTGCTGAAATGTAAGCCCAGGAGGGCGTGCCGTTAAGAGCAACAGACTGGCTGGACGGAGGTCTGTACACTAGTTATAAAACCTCGAGCGTTCAGGTACCACTGCGCGAGTGTGATCCGCGAGGAGAAAAGGTCCTACGTTAGCAGCAATCTCATTGGCTGCGTTACATATTAATACGCGGATCGACGGAAGCAGAATTTGGTCCGTCTCTAAGGCAGCGCCATCTCGTAGTGCGGAGACGGACGAGCGCTGCGCCTGCGCTGTTGTGCTTAGCGGGGCGTACTCTAGTGGGAGAGTTGTGTACTTGCTGACTACGCGGAACTATGTACACAATTCCCAACGTCTAACACGTCGGAAACCTTCTCAAATCCAGCACCTGAGTACAAATGACAGCTCTGCTAACGCACCGCCATTTTAGACCTCGTTTAAGCGATACTACATCAGCCGTGCTCGGCTCGTGTTGATTCCGTTTATTGTTTGTCATCTTCTCTTAGTGCACTGCCGCCTCGTTTTCTTATTCCATTTACTGGCGTCACTAACTTTCTGCCTTACCGGCCCATGAGTGGCAGCAGCAGCGCTTATCGATAAGTGTTCTGTCGTACAGTCTCTGCAGCGACCGTTAGTATTTGCGGGTCGTCGCGTGTCAGTCTCGCACAGAGCAGCAGTCGGGGACGAAGGAGCGCCGGTGAGGTGTGGACCTCTGAATGGCCAGTAGTGGAGTACACGCTCACCGAATCAAAAGCGCAAGACTGTAGGGCGGAATCATTCGTTAAATGCCTTTCTTTACTGCTATAATATGCTCACAGTAGCCTACTACGTTCAGCACGTGAGAACTTGATACAGTGGCTGTAAAAATTACTCGTTACTTGCTTTTATCTCCTTTAAAGTTCGTTTACTAGACATATTGGAAATGAAAGTAACGTAAATAAAAAATATAGTGTATACCATTTGCCTTGTATCGCAAGTGCATAACGCTAGTGATTTAATGTACCTGCATTACGTCAGATGAATGAAAGTCGTAAGCAAAAAAGTGTGAGACGTATTAGTACTTCTTGCCACATCTTCAAAGTTTTTGCATGTCACAAGTAAACAACTGCTTACGACTTTGACACACACACACACACGCACCAAAAAGATTACAAAAATGTGGTGATGTTGAATGTAGGCTACTGTAATAACGACCAAATAAAACAAGAAAACTACCGTATCCCATCTACGCCACAGTAAGCACTAAGCAGTAAGTCTCTTAAAAATTGTCTTCAAGAGTACCTACAATTATTTACTACGAATAAAGTTTCAACAACAATGACAACTGCGGAAAACGTGCTTACAACTTGCCAGCGTCAACAGTCAGGCAATAATAATACTGAAACCAAAATAATGCCTAGTGTTCTGACTCCGTACGAAATAAAGTTTGACGCTATAAAGTCGAATGAGCGTGGCACAACAATTACATGGCTTTGATCACTATGGGACTTAACATCGGAGGTCATCAGTCCCCTAGAACTTAGAACTACTTAAACCTAACTAACCTACGGACAACACACACATCCATGCCCGAGGCAGGATTCGAACCTGCGACCGTCGCGGTCGCGCGGTTCCAGACTGTAGCGCCTAGAACCCCTCGGCTACTTCGGCCGGCACAACAATTACAGAAACTTTCCGTTTCCAGCAAGGACTGTAAGATATTGGCTTCAGAAAAGCTTGTGATGCTACCAGTATGCACGAACTGTTAAAGAAATAAGAGCTTAAAAAACGATATACAACGACCTCGAACATGCATTCACAACGCATAACAAGTCTCTCAATAATTCGAATACCTTTTAACCGTTTCCAAAAGTCCTCTGAAATTCAACTCAACTCAAAAGCACGGCGAACATAGGAAGCGCGAGAGACGTTTGGCAGAAAAATGGCGCCAAAGCTAATCAACCAACCACGGCCAACTTCACCTGTGGCCACTCTCTATGAATACAGGCTCTCTAGTACTTGACGACACGCGGGGACTGCCCGACTGAAGAAGACTGCAGCGGGAAAGACCGTCGGTCAGTCGTCTCACCAGCCGACGTGTGTTTGATATTTGGGCCGCTTCCGGGTGTGTGCAGTCGGTCGGTTGCGGCGAAGCAGCGAGGAAGTCTGTGCGGCGCTGTCGCAGTTGCGTGGCGCCAGCGAGCACTGCAGAGTTCGTAGCCCACCGCACCGGCGTTCGCAGTTCAGTACTGACAAGGGAACCTCCACATCGCACCCCCCCTCAGATTTAGCTATAAGTTGGCACAGTGGATACGCCTTGAAAAACTGAACACAGATCAGTCGAGATAACAGGAACAAGTTGTGTGGAACTGTGAAAAAAATAAGCAGAATATACAAACTGAGTAGTCCATGCACAAGATAGGCAACATCAAGGACAGTGTGAGCTGTGCAGCGCCGTGGTCCCGTGGTTAGCGTGAGCAGCTGTGGAACGAGAGGTCATTGGTTCAAGTCTTCTCTCGAGTGATAAGTTAAATTTTTTATTTTCAGACAATTATTATCTGCCCGTCCGATGCGAGATAACTGCGCCGTAGTATGGGGACGCTACACCTAAACAAACATCACATATGTTTTGACAGAGCACGGGGAAAACTGTGCGACTGTGAAACTGTTGCATTCATTTGTTGCAGTTTACGTGACGAACTCTTATGTTTTATCACTTTTTTGGGAGTGATTATCACATCCACAAGAAAACCTAAATCGGGCAAGGTAGAAGAATCTTTTTACCCATTCACCAAGTGTACAAGTTAGGTGGGTCGACAACATATTCCTGTCATGTGACGCACATGCCGTCACCAGTGTCGTATAGAATATATCGGACGTGTTGCCTGTGCAGGAATCGGTTGACCTATGACCTTGCGATCAAACGTTTTCGGTTCCCATTGGAGAGGCACGTACTTTCGTCTACCAATCGCACGGTTTTGCGGTGCGGTCGCAAAACACAGATACTAAACTTATTACAGTGAACATAGACGTAAATGAACGAACGGACAGATCATAACTTTGCGTGAAATAAAGAGAGTAAAATTTTCACTCGAGGGAACAGCTGCTCACGCAAACTTTTTTTATTTTTAATTTTTTTTTTTTACCCATTTCCTTCGTTGCATCTGCTCGGGGCGGACGTCGTAAGACATCCGTTTAAGTTCGTTGTTGATCTATTAACTAAGTTTTTCTATTACAGAGGGACCTAACCCTCTGACCGAACACGCTGAGCTAGCGTGCCGGCTGGGTGTTGTTGTTAGTCTTTGACTGAGCTCGACGTGGGATCCGAAGCACGGACCCCACGGGGGTTCCCGGCATGCTCCACATGCCCGGGCGGAGGTGGAGGCCAGGGTAGAGAAATCCGAAAATTCCAGCGCCGGCCGGGGATAGAACTCCGGCCCGGCTGGGAACCTCGGGACCACGGCGCTACTGCGCTCACACTATCCTTGATGTTCCCTATCTTGCGCGTGGACTACTCAGTTTGTATATTTTGGTTATTTTTTTCATAGCTCCACACAACTTCCTCCTGTTTTCTCAGTTGATATGTGTTCAGTTTTTCAAGGCCTATCCACTGTGCCAACATATAACTAAATCCGAGGGAGGTGCGATGGGGAGGTTCCCCTGTGAGTGAACCTGTCGCGAAAGCTAGACCGTCGCCACACCTCTCCGTCGCTTGCCGGCTGCCGCATCCTGGGCTGACCCCGCAACCAGCAACGTGGCGCTGTGTCAGAGCCGGCAGCCGTCTCCTTGTACGGTGTTTAACCTGCGAAATGATTATAGTTTACTAGTGAAGTGAAATGCACCAGCAGTATCTTCTGCCTCGTGGCCGTTAACGTTCAGGTTACCTGCCCTGACCGTTAAGCCGTCGTCACACGGGCCGTGCTGTCGAACGTCAACGTTGAGCGTGCCGAGTTCAACGTGCTGCTGAGCGCTCAGGAGCGATGCGACTTGTGCACACGGTACGTGGGCCCCGACGTGGTACACGCGATCACAACGCTCTCCAGCGGCAGTTGAGGGATGTTTCTAGCTCGTAAATCACACTGTTTACTAAACCGGCGCGCGAAAATTTCCCACGTCAGCTCTATTAAAATGCACATTTCCTCCATCGTCCACGAAAAGGAAAGTACCATGTCCAGTCAAAAAGGACACAGGCTTATAAAAGTTCCATTACAAACAGTGCGGTACAAATTTCAAATAGTTCTCCGCATAAGATGGACATTATTTCATCATCCCCACAATTTAGTAAAACCCCAAGGTCAGTCTTACTTGATCACTGTTCCTACCCAGTAGCAGAATCTTTGCAACATGTGAATTACGAAGCGTAAAAGAAAAAGGAGCAAAACATATTTATACAAGTAGCGCAAGCTGTCCCATACATGAAGCCAATCGAACAGTCACCCCTCAAAAAAAAGGTGAACTTATATTTACATAACGTCAGATACTATAGCATGTACTTATATTAAACTAATAACAAAATATCAGAACGTAATAAAAAAGCGAATGTTAGGAAAAAGAAATTTGGAAGTCTTACGACGCGAACCAGTGCCCCAGCACAGAACTCATAAATGGATGGTGACGCTGCTCATTACACTAAACCAACAGCACAGTTCCTGCACCTCATCGTATTGCGTCAGCCATTGCTGAAAACTTTACTCGTAGATAATTATGTTACTAATTGAATTTTTATTATAACAAATTGTGCCAAAAACAATGCGTTTGGGTGGATGTTCAGTGTGCCGCTCCCCTCAAATAGCCTACTCTCATAACACGCAAGTTACAATAATTCTTTTGCCACGAATATGATGTTTCTCATTATTTTATTGGAACGAATCACACAATTAACAACGGATTTTTCAGTGATTCTCAATTGTCTGGTGCTCAGAAACGGCATATACACGTATAGGCTTGAAATAAACGCCATATGGCGCATCACAACTCTGTACTGAAGAGAGACGGCGTGCGTGTGACGTAGGTGGCGTTGTGCCATCTCATTGGTCAACGCTCAGACGCACTCCGAATATCTGACACGCCAGATATTGCTCTGCACCTTCGGAAAGACTCCCGAACGTGCTGTTCCACGCTATGACGTCAGAAACTCGGCACGCTCAACGCTCAACGTTTGGATTCACGGTCCGCGTGGCGACTGCTTTAGCGTAGTTCGGCGGCAGTGTGTTTTCCTCGCCGTGTCGATGCTGCCCAGCACGGCGTGTAGTTCGACAGCTCGGTGTCGTTCTCTTTTTCTCTTCGAGTGTTTATTCTGCCTCGACTGCGTTTCTACGCCAATTATTGAGACATAATCCTGCTGCGATCCTCGACTTTCCCGGCACCTTCAGTTGTCGTGCTGCCAGTCGGGTGGAAGGGAACTTGTTCCAAATGGCTCTGAGCACTATGGGACTAAGAACTACTTAAACCTAACCAACCTAAGGACATGCCACACACAGCAATGGCCGAGGCAGGATTCGAACCTGCGACCGTAGCGGTCGCGCGGTTCTAGACTGTAGCGCCTAGAACCGCTCGGCCACACCGGCCGGCGGAAGGGAACTGATGAGGCGGTGAGTGAGTTCGTCAGCCGTCCGTAGGTGGCGCTGCAAGCCGCCTGTCCAGTGTCACTGCTGGCTGCCTGTCTCACCTAAACTGTCGTCAGATTCTCCTCCCCAGGCCGACCCTTGGAACACTTCTCAGCACCACTGTTTGTCGTTTGTGATTGTCATCTCATATGGTTGCAGGTACTGCGCCAGGCCTTCCGCCATGTAATAATACTATCTGTTTTATATTTAGTATATGACCTTCAGCCGAACTCCATAACAACTTTAAGATTATGCCTTCAGCCGTGTTCAACTTAAAATTCTTGTTGCTCTGTATTTAGGCGTTCAGCCGTGTTCGTTTCAGAATCTGTGGCTTTAATATGTAATTCCTTCTCTGTAAGGTTTCTCTTCTATTATTTTGAATTCTCGATACGGCCTTCAGCCGTGTTCTGTGAATGTTTATCTTAAGGTTGTCTTTAATTATTCTTGAGCAATTGCTCGGGCCTTCAGCCGACAAGATACTTCAAGTTTTCTTAAGATGTTTTATCTGTTGTACTGTGAAGGCTTATCTTTAAAGTCTCTCTCTTCTTATGAAAAGAAAATATTTTTAAATTGGGTTTCAGCCGAAGAATTAACTCGAATTTTCCTTAATATAGCCTTTAGCCGGAATTAATAAATGCTTTGCTTTTAAACAAGTTCCTCGGCTGATCTGAGATATTATTTCGTCCTTTATCCGAGAAGATATTGTAACTTTACTTAAGTAAGGCCTTCAGCCATAACTATAAACCCTGATGTTTTAATAGCAATCATTTACACTTTCTGGAGAAGTTACTTGGCCCTCAGCCCTGAATTGATCTTTGCTGTTTTAAGGAGAAAACTGTGCATCTGTTTGAAGAATACAGTGGTGTGTGTTCTTGTAAAGCTAACAGTAACTGACCTCGGCCCCTTTCCACAGCCTCATCCGGTCTGTCCTGCGTAACCAGATATCACCTCCGTCGTCAGTACCGCACCTTCTGACGCGTCACAGCTCATCCATTCCAGGAGTCGAGAGAGTCAGCCATTTTTGTCGATATCGCTACTGGAAAGATATCCGTCCCAGGGATTGCAGGATTTTCGAGAATGTTTTAATTTAAAGTCTGACGTCGGATAAGAAATAACGAAACAAGTGTTTTTCCTTGTGATGTTGTTGTTGTTGTTGTGGTCTTCAGTCCTGAGACTGGTTTGATACAGCTCTCCATGCTACTCTATCCTGTGCAAGCTTCTTCATCTCCCAGTACTTACTGCAACCTACGTCCTTCTGAATCTGCTTGGTGTATTCATCTCTTGGTCTCCCTCTACCATTTTTACCCTCCACGCAGCCCTCCAATACTAAATTGGTGATCCCTTGATACCTCAGAACATGTCCTACCAACCGATCCCTTCTTCTAGTCAAGTTGTGCCACAAACTCCTCCCCAATTCTATTCAATACCTCGTCATTAGTTATGTGATCTACCCATCTAATCTTCAGCATTCTTCTGTAGCACCATATTTCGAAAGCTTCTATTCTCTTCTTTCCAAACTATTTATCGTCCACGTTTCACTTCCATACATGGCTCCACTCCATACAAATACTTTCAGAAACGACTTCCTGATACTTAAATAAATACTCGATGTTAACAAATTTCTCTTCTTCAGAAACGCTTTCCTTGCCATTGCCAGTCTACATTTTATATCCTCTCTACTTCGACCATCATCAGTTATTTTCCTCCCTAAATAGCAAAACTCCTTTACTACTTTAAGTGTCTCATTTCCTAATCTAATTCCCTCACCATCACCCGACTTAATTCGACTACATTCCATTATTCTCGTTTTGCTTTTGTTGATGTTCATCTTACATTCTCCTTTCATGACACTATCCATTCCGTTCAACTGCTCTTCCAAGTCCTTTGCTGTCTCTGACAGAATTACAATGTCATCGGCGAACGTCAAACTTTTTATTTCTTCTCCATGGATTTTAATACCTACTCCGAACTTTTCTTTTGTTTCCTTTACTGCTTGCTCAATATACAGATTGAATAGCATCGGGGAGAGGCTACAACCCTGTCTTACTCCCTTCCCAACCACTGCTTCCCTTTCATGTCCCTCGACTCTTATAACTGCCATCTGGTTTCTGTACAAATTGTAAATAGCCTTTCGCTCCCTGTATTTTACCCCTGCCACCTTTAAAATGTGAAAGAGAGTATTCCAGTCAACATTGTCAAAAGCTTTCTCTAAGTCTACAAATGCTAGAAACGTAGGTTTGCCTTTCCTTAATCTTTCTTCTAAGATAAGTCGTAAGGTCAGTATTGCCTCACGTGTTCCAGTGTTTCTACGGAATCCAAACTGATCTTCCCCGAGGTTGGCTTCTACCAGTTTTTCCATTCGTCTGTAAAGAATTCGCGTTACTATTATGCAGGTGTGACTTATTAAACTGATAGTTCGGTAATTTTCACATCTGTCAACACAAGCTTTCGTTGGGATTGTAATTATTATATTCTTCTTGAAGTCTGAGGGTATTTCGCCTGTCTCATACATCTTGCTCACCAGACGGTAGAGTTTTGTCAGGACTGGCTCTCCCAAGGCTGTCAGTAGCTCTAATGGAATGTTGTCTACTCCCGGGGCCTTGTTTCGACTTAGGTCTTTCAGTGCTCTGTCAAACTCTTCACGCAGTATCGTATCTCCCATTTCATCTTCATCTACATCCTCTTTGATTTCCATAAAATTGTCCTCAAGTACATCGCCCTTGTATAGACCCTCTATATTCTCCTTCCACCTTTCTGCTTTCCCTTCTTTGCTTAGAACCGGGTTTCTGTTGTGGGCTGGCAGGAACTAATGTTAGAGGAAGCCGAAAGGCACGCGTTTAAGCTCACGCAGGCTGGCGTGAGGTCTGGACAGGACAAGGAATTTAGACTTCAGAAAAATGGAGGTAACCGGTGGAATACTTAACTTTAATCCATTAATGTTGAACGTAGCCCTTGTCTGTACATTATTTACAAAATCAATAGGAACTGAAAATGGCGCCTTGCTAGGTCGTAGCAAATGACGTAAGTGAAGGCTATGCTAACTATCGTCTCGGCAAAGGAGAGCGTAATTTGTCAGTGAACCATCGGTATCAAAGTCGGCTGTACAACTGGGGCGAGTGCTAGGACGTCTCTCTAGACCTGCCGTGTGGCGGCGCTCGGTCTGCAATCACTGACGGTGGCGACACGCGGGTCCGACGTATACTACCGGACCGCGGCCGATTTAAAGGCTACCACCTAGCAAGTGTGGTGTCTGGCGGTGACACCACAGTTTCCATCTGGGCTCTTGATATTCATGCAAGTGGTTCTCTTTTCTCCAAAGGTCTCTTTAATTTTCCTGTAGGCAGTATCTATCTTACCCCTCGTGAGATAAGCCTCTACATCCTTAATTAAAAAATAACAATTATCGAATTTTTTCCTTTACTTGTACTCTGCAATCTCGCTTCTCGTCAAATTTCATGGTACTGTATCAACGAAAGTACAGTGTAGAATTTGATGTGTGTTTGCGAGTATCAAATAATGTGACATAATTGGTCCTTTCTTCTGGTTGCATTGACTTGGAAGCGTACAGTTATTACACCGCCAAGAGCCTATAGACGTCAGCGTGGCTGACGTAAACTTCACCTCGCTACGTCTGCCTGTTCAAGCTCTCAACAGGTGCGCCAGCAGACAGAGGACAAGTGACAAAAAATGAGAAAACAACAAATTCACAATGTTCTGATTTTTTGCTCTACTTATATTGTGAAACCTTGCTTCTCCGCAGTTTTTATGATTCTACGTCTGCGGAAAATAGCCTGTACGTTCTGATGAGAAAGTTCGTATCAAAATATCCGACATAAATAGACGTACCTTCTGATTCCATTGGCTTAGAAGGTAACGTTGATTATACAGCGAATGGAGCATGGACTTTAGTATGTGGCACAAATTTCTCTCCATACGTCCTGAGAAAAAGGGGTGTTAACAGAAAGACGAAGCGCAGACACATAACAAATGACAAAAAACGACCACTTTTTTCGTCTCATATAATTACAAATTTACAGTGTTCGTGTTTTTTTACTTTGGTTCTACTGTGAAACCTTGCTTCCTGCCAGATTTGATGATTATGGGTCATTGGCAAGAAACCTGCACGTTTTGATGAGTGAGTTTACGAGCATCGGAGTATGTCACACAAATCGCCGTATCATTTCACTGAACTAACATAGAAGCTTCAATTTTTTCCGTCGGCAATGGAGCGTAGACCTGGACAGACGGACTGCAGGAGATACCATAAGGGTTCGGAACCCTGAAAACTAAAACATGCTTCACGAGTCATTGCGATAAGCATGAAGTAAGAACCTTCCATAGCAAGACAATATTAAACCAGCTCTTCTTCAAAATCTTCACCCATCTTTATGTTTTTGCTGCTTCTTGAGGCTGCTGTGCTTCTTATTGGACACTGTTGTAAGAATTGTTTTCGGAACATTAAACTGCTCACTGACTTCTTCCAACTAACCTGTTTTTAACTACATCAATTGCTTTAGTCATTTTACACAAACTCCACTTTCTTTGATCGACCGTTCCTATTACCCTCTTGGAATCAGCAAGGGACTTCAAACATAAAAAAATTAGGAGTTCACTGTAAGCAATTTTAGGATGCCCAGTTTACGTGACTGAAGCCTACATTTGGTAACAGAACAATTTTTTAACCAAACATCTAAATCAAAATGTAGAAACATTTGATACAACTAATACATCGACGTACGATAAGTAAGCCATGTGAAAATACTGTGTCAAACATTACGACGAAAAATAACAATCTTTCATACAGTGCTATGCGTTTACACTGCGCCTCATATACATTGTTTGGCGCCTATTTGATAGTATTTACAACATACGGCTTGTTTTTACCACTACACTGTAAAGTACACCAAACATTTTATGGTAGAAACTAGTCTAGACGCTTCAGATTTCACTTCACACACGCATAGGTTATCTGATTTCACTGTATGAAACACCAATACGATAAAGACGCTACACATAATTTTCACAAACAAGTACAATTATTGCAAAGAAATATAATTTTCGGAGGAAACATTTTTCACGTATAAGGATTCAAATTTTCAAAGAAGCAGCAGTGCCTTAGACAGTTACCTGTCTCCAGTCTGGAAATCAACTCAGTTTTGCACGCACATGGGTGGAACATAGCGCTTTCCGACTGGCCTGACTTTTCATTGGTCTCTGGTCCGGCGTGATGGCGACCGTGCAAAACCCTGTGTCGTCTCCGAGTGGAGCGTGTTGTTGACTAGTCGCGCAGCGCCCACGGTACAGTAACGGTGGACTGCCCACAGTGGCTGCAAGCAGATGAGAACTCTACGCAATGTGTTTGGCAGGAGTGTAGCGGACGTCGGTGTTCGTGATTACGGCCACTGCTGCAGCCTTAAAGCCGTCGGCACACGGACCGTGCTGTCGAACGTTAACGCTGATCGTGCCAAGTTCAACGTGCTGCTGAACGCTCAGGAACGATGCGACCTGTGCACACGGTACGTGGGCCCCAACGTGGTATACGCGATCGCAACGCACTCCAGCGGCAGTTGCGGGATGTTTCTAGTTCGCAAATCACACTGTTTACTCAACGGGCGCGCGTAAAATTCCCACGTTAGCTCTGTTAAAACACACATTTCTTCCATCGTCCACGAAAAGGAAATTACCACGTCCAATCAATAAGGGCACAGACTTATAAAAGTTCCATTACAAACAGTGCGCTACAAATTTGGAATACTTCTCCGCATAAGATAAACATTATTTCATCATTCCCACATTTCAGTAAAACCCCAAGGTCAGCCTTACTTGATCACTGTTCCTACCCAGTAGCAGAATCTTTGCAATATGTAAATTACGAATTGAAAAGAAAAAAGGAGCAAAGCTGTCTAGTATATTAAGCCTATCGAAAAGTCACCCCTCAAAAAAGGTGAATTTATATTTACATTACATCAAATATTATAGCATTTACTTATGTTAAACTAATAATCGAGAATCAGAACCTAATAAAATCGCGAATGTTACGAAAAAAAAAATTGGAAGTGTTAAGACGCGAACCACCGCCCCAACAAAAACTCTTTACAGCATCAAGACACTACTCATTGCACTAATGCAACCCCACGTTCTTGGTATCATATCATATTGTGTTACCCCTACTAGAAACGTTAATCGTACATAATTATATTACTAATTGAAATTTAATTATAACAAATTGTACCAAGGACAATGCGTTTTGCATGGATCTTCAGTGTGTCGCTGTCTTCACATAGCCTTTTCTCATAATACGCAAGTTACAATAATTCTTTTGCCACGAATATGATGTTTCTCATTATTTTATTGGAACAAATCACACAGTTAACAACGGATTTTCCAGTGATTCTGAATTTGCTGGTACTCAGAAACGGCATATATACATATAGGCTTGAAATGAATGCCAATACGGCGCCTCACAACTCTGTACTGAAGGGAGACGGCGTGCGTGTGACGTAGGTGGCGTTATGCCATCTCATTGGTCAACGCTCAGACGCACGCTCAGAATATCTGACACGCCAGATATTGCTCTGCACGTTCCGAAAGACTCCCGGACGTGCTATTCCACGCTATGACGTCAGAAACTCGGCCCGCTCAACGCTCAAATGCACGGTCCGTGTGCCGACGGCGTTTAAGTGGATTCTGCGTGCTCCGCAAACGAACCTGCGTTTGTTTCTCAGAGTTTGCTGATGGAAATCCGATCCATTTAAAGAAACATTGCTCTTCCGTGCAAACAGTAGCGCTGAAATGCATACTTTTCGCACCACAGTGACGTATCGCGCTATACGTAGCGGACCAATAATTACAGATTCTTCTGACTAATAAATTCGTTCCCGCCATTAAGATATTTGCGTCGTATCTTTTCGCGGATTTTATGAAACAAACAACATTTGATCTGATAGACGTACATTTTCCTGGAGACGTTCTGAGTTTCAAATTCATCTTCGATGAAGATAGAAACTGAAGCAACGAATTAAGAAGGCGGGGACTTGAACGCCGGCCTCCTGATTTCTTTTTTTTTTTTTTTGTTCTAATAAAATTTTTAATTTTTTTTTTTCAAACGGAACAAAAAAAAAAATGTTTCGAGTGCTCTCGGGGGCAAAGTGGACAGGCGTCATTGTACGAAGCCTGGCCACGGCGTCTCCGTCACCGAGCAGTAACATTTGGAAGGGGTAAATGGCCATAGGACAATATTCACTTACTTATTGACAAAAAATAAATCCGCCCTTTCCATAATTTATCTCCTAAATAAAGAAAAATTAACAGAGCACGCAAATGGGGCACACGGACGCCGCCAGCCGTATATGTACGCCGTTGTCTGAACGTATCAAAGTTATCTCCATCTGTGGGAATCGTGGAAGGTGCTCCGCAAGCAGTTCGAATAGTGTTGACTGTACTCGGGGTTCTTCACAATAGCGCAATGACGATCGTTGAAATAACTCCAAAAAATCGCAAGGTCATAGGTCAACCGATTCCTCCACAGGTAAACACGTCCGATATATACTATACGACACTGGTGACGGCATGTGCGTCACATGACAGGAATATGTTGTCGACCCACCTAACTTCTACACTTGGCGAATGGGTAAAAAGATTCTTCTACCTTGCCCGATTTAGGTTTTCTTGTGGATGTGATTATCACTCCCAAAAAAGTGATGAAAACACAAGAGTTTTTCACATAAACTTCAACAAATGAATGCAACAGTTTCACAGTCGTACAGTTTTCCTAGTGCTCTGTCAAAACATATCTTTTTAACGTTTTCAAATTTTTCCGTGTGTAGACCGTCAAATCCTGAATATGTCCAAGCAAATCTGAACATGTCCTGGAATTTTGGAAAGCGAAGTTGATGATGTGTGAGTGCCAGAACTTTGATAATTGTCTGAAAATGAAAAATCAAACTTTTGCACTCGAGGGAAGACTTGAGCCAAGGGCCTATAGCTCCGCAGCTGCTCATGCTAAGCACGGGACCACGGCGCTCCTGAGCTCACACTATCCTTGATGCTCTGTCTTTCGCATGGACTACTCAGTTTGTATGTTTTGCTTATTTTTTTCATAGTTGCACACAACTTCTTGCTGTTTTCTCGATTGATCTGTGTTCAGTTTTTCAAGGCCTATCCACTGTGCCAACTTATAACTAAATCTGAGGGGGGTGCGATTGTGAGGTTCCCTTGTCAGAGCTGTGTGTGTGTGGGCTTCGGTATTGTTTGCATGATACACGTTAACAAATTCGGCCCGTTGATGAAGGTCCAATAGATGAAGACGATGACCCACAAGTGGTGGCTGAGGCTCCGACAATAAAGAGTCGTCTTGAGTGGATGCCCACCAGGCAGCTGTTCTGTCCACTGCACCACGCTGGGGCTTCACTTAACACAAGTGCGTGGACTACCCTGCTGCCGGCCGGGGTGGCCGAGCGGTTCTAGGCGCTACAGTCCGGAACCGCGCGACCGCTACGGTCGCAGGTTTGAATACTGCCTCGGACATGGATGTGTGTGCTGTCCTTAGGTTAGTTAGGTTTAAGTAGTTCTAAGTTCTAGGGGACTGATGACCTCAGAGGTTAAGCCCCATAGTACTCAGAGCCATTTGAACCATTTTTTGACTACCCTACTCCCAGTGCCCTCCTTAATATAAATCACACGTCAGCCCATATTTGATTTTCCCTTTCATTAATCGTGGACGAAAATAGACGTGGAGTGTAGAGGTCTTCTTTTGGTCGGTTGCAGATTAATTCGCTAACTGTGCTGGCGGGCTGGTTGGTGAGTGACGGTGTGAGAGGATGGTCTCTTACCCTAAGAATGCTCTGTGACTCCCATACACTGATAGAGCGTAAATTAAACACTATGCTCGAGGTGATGGAGGTATGTAGGGTGCTGTCTCGTGTACTTTGATGATTTGTGTGTTTGAGAATTGAAGAGTTAATGGACGAGCATTTACTGTTTATGGGGAACTATAAATTTACGGAGAGCTGGACTTGGCTGATGCATATTTTTTTTTCACAAATCTGTGTGACGTAACAATTAAATTGAGAATGTTTTAGAGGGCGATGTGCCAGTCACACTGGGGTAAACACAAGTGGCGCCCGGAGATGCCTCGAATGTGAGACTGGTGTGAATGCGCTTTGGAATGCTGTGACAGTATAACCGTGTCTGTGTAGAGGGATGCAACTTTCACCAGAGTTGCGACGACGCCGGCTGGGGGACGGTGACAGAGCACGTGGGACCCGAGCTGCAGCCGCCTCACTTCGCGGGGGCTGTGGCAGTCTGTGAGTGCTTTGGCGGCTGGCAGCCGTGGCGACCGTACGTGCGACCACGCCGTCATTGATGTCCAGCGGCTGGGAATTTCTCAGGTGTTACGTATGGATGGGGGTGCCACCACCTCATGCTCGTGGAAGCCCAGCAGGGGCCTGTGCACGATTTGGCGTGTGTCTGATGCGTCACTTATCGCTGCCTCCTGTGTACTCTACAGGACAGGGGGCGGTGGACTGCGCTTGCGCGCCTTGATTGCATTATTTCGCGAGTGGCTCTGTAGGCCGTGCTATGCGCTATTTGCACAGTTTACGAGTACTGAGTGTGAGTGTGTGTATGCGTGTGAAGAATTACTTAGGAGCAGTCTGCTACTGTGTACTGAAATTACGAGTTGGTTGTGTGTCTGTGCGCTGTGCGACATGACCCCAGGCACGTCAGGGGGGATCCTTTGTAATAGTGTCATAGATATACTCTATCATTAAATACGTTGTTTCAAAATATATAGGCTGAGTCATCTTGCCACCATTTTCCCTAACCATCTCGGTCTACACCAGGAAACGGACGACAGCATCCTCTGCTGGTGGTACTGAGTACTAGACCTCGTGGAGAACACACTGTTTGCCGCCATCATGGATCACTGTACTTGCGTCATCAGCTGGTGTCACAGTGCCGTCCTTTGGTGTACTCAGGCTGCCAAATAAATAAAGTACATTCCTTACTCTCACCATCAGCCTAGTATGGCCTGAGTCCTTTTACCAGCAACCCCTAGGAAGAGATTGCGCCCTGGAGGCTTAGGTTAGTGGTGGTGAGCTTCCTTTGCAAACAATTTTCTCAGGTTGGTGGCAAAAGCCCAAGTGACCTTTCTTTACAGCCAGAATTCAAACTCGGCGCCGGTTCCTAGGAAGAGGTGGCGGTCTGGACCTTGAAAAGTAGTTGAAACTAGGTAGTTGACAGTATAGTGAACGCCTTTTGCTACCCATGTGACTCTCTCAGCACTTGACTACAGTTGGGATGAGCGACGGTCTTGGATTACGTAATGGGAGCGTGCTCTAGCTGTGTCCTGGACCACGCAAATTGAATAACGGTACTCGACTCATAGTTTAGTTAAAATATTTAGAGAAGATTATGTCCGGCGCGAGTATAAAGACCCAGGCTGGGGGTTGTGACGTCAGCGGTCTCGCACACAGAGGCAGCTGGCGCGGTGCGAGAGAGAGAGCTGACTATCTCGAGTCGTCACCCAACGTCGTGACACTGATAGGAACTAGGCCAACACCACATGGTGGACACACTGGGTGCAGCCATCTTGAATAACGGTACGTTGGAATAATCTGATGTGATGGTCGCGCTCTCTGGCGGCAGCAATATGAAGTAGACTCTGGACCTCATGGTGGTGGACAGAGTGGGTGCTGCCATCTCGAATGCGTCACGGTCTGGCGTCACAGTGGCAGCGATACGAACGAAGCCAGTTGGTGTCTAGACTCAGTGGTGAGCACACCTGCTTGAAATTGATTAAATAATAAAGACATTTTTCCAGCCATTTTCCTTCCTTAGTAAGGATAACAGGGGTGTCACAGATTATCCTGTTGGAATTTGAACTTCCCGCCAATTTTTCTGGAGGGATAGGTTGATGGAGGTAGCCCAATTGACCTATCTTCCCGCCAAAATCCGACAGCTTGAATGACGTCATGTGCTGTTGCCAAGTATACACGACGCCATCTTGGATGACGTCATCGCCGCCATCTTGGATACATCTGGCAACAATGGAATGTGGGGTAGAACAGACCTCGTCCCCCTACTCACGTCCACTGTTGCGACTCATTTCGAGGAAAAAACTGTTGATATATGGAAAACTAAAAACAGAAATAAGTTTGTAGCAAGCACTATTTAAAAAAAAGCCATGTTGTAAACAAAGGAACAAGCAAAGCTAATCTTTCTCACAGTCTCCTAGACTCATCTGCAGTTCGTTTCGATTGTGAGAACGAAAAATTAACCAACAAAAAGTTTCTGTCGTAGAGAAGGTGTGAATTGTAGCATAGAAAGAGGGGCGCAGCAGGTGCAGAGGCCCAAACAAACTTTTTTAAAGCATATTTCTAGCCAGAATTCGGTCACGAAACTTTGCGATGTTATTCTTAAAAAAGATTTTAAACATGGCTGCAGCAGCAACTGTTAAAAGTCTTCACAATAAAGGATGGCAGCCAAAAACAGTTGCAGGATAGAATTTTTTATTAAAATTCTTGACCAAGGTTTCGGTACATATAAATATACCTTCATCAGAAGTAAAACTTCTAAAATTACATCATGCACTGGAGAATAATAAAACAATTATGCCAAAAGGCGTCGTCAGTAATTAAAATATCATCTCCATTTGTACAACATGTGTAATGGGCACAGGATCAAAGCGAACAGTTTAACAATGTTACTTCGCCTATGAACTGTTGAGACACGAGTGCATGATGTAATTTTAGAAGTTTTACTTCTGATGAAGGTATATTTATATGTACCGAAACCTTGGTCAAGAATTTTAATAAAAAAAATTCTATCCTGCAACTGTTTTTGGTTGCCATCCTTTATTGTGAAGATTCTTAAAAAATCAACCTGCTATTTTACATAATAAAAAAATTCGGATTTTTTTCGCAATTTCACTTGATGATATCAGTCGTACTAGAGCTGTAAAATTTTCACATGCTTTCAAGTATTTCACCTTTTCAGTACTGGGACAAAGTTGCATGCGCACACAGCACGACTCGGTGCTCAAGTTTATCCGTGGTTTGCTTGCTTTCCAATTAGTTGTGCAGCACTGCTACATTCTCATTAGGCCCATGGTATCGAACGGTTGAGTTTTTACAGGAGATGTGATATAGATGTGATATTTGTGAGTTTGGGAGAAATTATCTGGAACAATTTATTATGGAGATGAAAACTTGTTTTGTAAAGATATTTCCTTGACTATACCGATGGAAAAGACTTTTGGAGAAACATTTCAAGGAAAGTAGTGCTCGTGCAAGAATGAAATTTTTGTTTGTCAGAACTATTAATTGAAGGAAGTCTTTGTCCCTTAGATAAGCAACAGCATTCACAGTTAGTGTTAATTTGACCTCTTTGTATTCATTATGTCACCGCAATCGGTTCAAATGTCTGTAATTTCTGTAATGAGTGAATTTCGTAATTATTGGAGACTTCTGAAGCTGTACAATCAGAATTTAATTTTTCAAGAACGCATATATTTTGTCATATGTGCATTGCACCTTGTTCCACACTCAGCCACAGATTGTTTCTGAGAAGCAAATAAAAATTTGCTTGATTATTTTTCTTTAGCTGCTGTATTTGCTAATTTTAATTTGCTTTCGAGAACGTTAGTACATCAGACATGTAACAAGAGGTAGGTTGCTTTTCTTTCAGGGCATATCTCACTTTGCATTCTTGTGAGCAAACAGTACGTAGTCAGAATTTTCAGCTGTTGCGCAACGTAAGCAGAATAGTTTACAGTGAACAGTGAAGGTAAAGTTATTTTCTTCTGAGTAGACCAGTATTTTATTTTTTTTGGGTATTTCAAATCGTGCACTGCACTTCATATTACGTAGTTTTGATAACGTACTTCAGTAGTGAGTTTCAGTTAAGAAGTTGTCAGGGAGTACATAATTATTTTCTTTTGGGAGAAAATTAGATTCTTTTTCATTATTTCAGATTCAGCATTTGACTAAGACGAAAGCTTTGTTTCACGACACTGCTTCGCAAGCGCAATATGGAACCAACCGGCAGTATTGCTCAGCAGTTGAGTACGATGTCTTAAGGACATGTTACACAAAGATAAAGTTTCTGAAAAAGGAATATTCAGTATGTTATATGTAGATAAATTACTTAGAAAGCTTACACACCATCTACAGCGCAGCAAAACGGACAGCTTGCTCTTTTAAGCGACTGGCTAATGTTCTGTCCCATGAACTTATCTTCTCTTCATCTCTTTGAGCTTCTTCTCTAATACGCGTAGATCCAGTGAGATTGTACCTGAAATTAAAATTGTAGGATGTTAATACTACACATGCTACAGAAAAATCAGACGATGGGTTGCTTGTCTTCCGAAATTATGAAGTAAAAAAAAAGTTCTCATAAATCGTTTCTTTCGAAATAAAATAACTTCCAGACTTACGTAATTGAGACATAATTAAGTATCCCCATTAGGTGATGCGACAGTCGAGTTATTTTGCTGTTACCTCGAATTTACTGGCGGACGTTGATTGCTTGTGCTATTAGTAGATACAGGGTGTTTCGAAAAGGACATTACAAATTTAAAAACTTATGCAAATTATTTCATAGTACCTACAAAGGTGACTGTAGTGTCAATTACGGGAAATACATCAAATTTGGTCTCGCGTAGTTCACTAGTGCCGAATCGCACCGTGAGGAGCGCTAGCGGCAGTGGCGTTAAAGATGGCTGCCTTCACTGGACCTGACCGTGCTAGCTGTGTGCTTCGGTTTGAGGAACCGAAGTCGGCGACAACAGTTCAGCTAATTTCTCTACCAAGTACGCTAAAGATCCTCCTAGTAGGCCCACAATTTATGAGTGGCATAAATGTATTGTAGAAACAGGGTGCTCGGTAAGACACGGGAGACCACCAAGTCGTCCAAGCATATTTGACGACGTCGTTGAGCGAGTGTGTCGTTTTGTCGACAGCCCGACGAATTGTACCCGGCATGCATCTCGCGAACAGCAAATCACACATACGGCTGTTTGGGTTGAGAAACCGTTTGCATTTGAAACCGTACAGATTGACGATCGTAGAAGCAATAAAAGACACTGATAAAATTGCCTGCAAGAACTTCTGTGCGGATATGTGAAATCGATTACATGAGGACGAACATTTCTTGGATTAAACCATCTTTTCTAAGGATTCGACTTTTCAGTTAAGGGGCAAGGTTAACACATAACTGTAGAATTTGGGGCAGTGAAAACGCACATCAAACATTGCAACGTGTTCGTGATAGCCCTAAACTGAACGTTTTTTGTTCCGTGAGAGAACCAACAACGGGATAGTGTACCTAGATATGTTACAACAATTTTTGACACCACAGATCGATGAGGATGACCGAGAAGGAAACGTTTACTTCATGCAAGATTGTGCACCACCCCACTACTTGGCTGTCGTCCGGGATTTTCTCAGTGACCGCTTTCCAGGTCACTGGACTGGCCGTGATGCGCCAACTGCGTGGCCCCCACGTCTCACACCACTCGATTTTTTTTATGGGGATTCATCAAGGACATCGTGTTTGCAACTCCTCTGCCGGCTTCTTTATCTGAACTTAGAGCAAGAATTTACGCCGCCACTGAGCAAGTTAGCGAGTTTGGGAAGAAATTGACTTCCGATGGGATGTGTGCAGAATAACCAACGGACGCCACACACATCTTTAGTTTAAGGTAGAAAAAACTTGACGTATTTCCCTACAATATAAATTTATATAAATTTTTAAAATCGTAATGTCCTTTTTGAAACACTGTGTAGTGTGTAAAAAAAAAAAAAAGATTGTTTGCCTGTTTTCGATGTATGTATCGGTCCCAGCGATTCCAAAACGGTATAAAAATATCGACAGTAGTTCCTCACGCTAGCTCGGGCGTGACCAGGGGACGTGAGTTGAATCTGGAGAGAGACAAGATTAAACAAAACATTTTTATCAACTTACTAAAACATGACTACAACTTACATTTTATTTTTACATGCGGTAATGTTCATCTATTATACTACTGAAGGATGATGAACACAATGTGCGTACTAATGGCAAAATGATATTTCTTCGTGTGATATAATTAAGAGTTTAACAATGTTCAGAATTTTTTACCTTACTTGTAACGTAAAACCTTCCTTCTGGCCAAATTTCATGATTCTAGGTCAACGGGAAGTACCCTACAAGTTTTGACGAATGAGTTTGCGATTGTCAAAATACATGACAGAAATAGCCGTATCCTCTGCCTTGATGTAGAAGCTTAAAATTTTTACACCGCCTAGGGACCTTAGTATGTGACTTGATACGCGAAACTGTTCCTGAGTAAAAGGGCTCTCAACGGTCGAACAGACAGAAAAGACAGATGGACAACCAAGCGATCACAGAAGGGTTTCGTTTTTATACAGGGTGTTCAAAAAGGTACGGCCAAACTTTCAGGAACATTCCTCACACACAAAGAAAGAAAATATGTTAAGTGGACATGTGTCCGGAAACGCTTACTTTCCATGTTAGAGCTCATTTTATTACTTCTCTTCAAATCACATTAATCATGGAATGGAAACACACAGCAAAAGAACGTACCAGCGTGACTTCAAGCACTTTGTTACAGGAAATGTTCAAAATGTCCTCCGTTAGCGAAGGTACATGCATCCACCCTCCGTCGCACGGAATCCCTGATGCGCTGGTGCAGCCCTGGAGAATGGCGTATTGAATCACAGCCGTCCACAATACGAGCACGAAGAGTCTCTACATTTGGTACCGGGGTTACGTAGAAAAGAGCTTTCAAATGCCCCCATAAATGAAAGTCAAGAGGGTTGAGGTCAGGAGAGCGTGGAGGCCACGGAATTGGTCCGCCTCTACCAGTCCATCGGTCACCGCATCTGTTGTTGAGAAGCGTACGAACACTTCGACTGAAATGTGTAGGAGCTCCATCGTGCATGAACCACATGATGTGTCGTACTTGTAGAGGCACATGTTCTAGCAGCACAGGTACAGAATCCCGTATGAAATCATGATAACGTGCTCCATTGAGCGTAGGTAGAAGAACATAGGACCCAATCAAGACATCACCAAGAATGCCTGGCCAAACGTTCACGGAAAATCTTTGTTGACGACGTGATTGCACAATTGCGTGCGGATTCTCGTCAGCCCACACATGTTGATTGTGAAAATTTACAATTTGATCACGTTGGAATGAAGCCTCATCCGTAAAGAGAACATTTGCACTGAAATGAGGATTGACACACTGTCGGATGAACCATTCGCGGAAGTGTACCCGTGGAGGCCAATCAGCTGCTGATAGTGCCTGCGCGCGCTGTACATGGTACGGAAACAACTGGTTCTCCCGTAGCACTCTCCATACAGTGACGTGGTCAACGTTAGCTTGTACAGCAGCAACTTCTCTGACGCTGACATTAGGGTTATCGTCAACTGCACGAAGAATTGCCTCGTCCATTGCAGGTGTCCTCGTCGTTCTAGGTCTTCCCCAGTCGCGAGTCATAGGCTGGAATGTTCCGTGCTCCCTAAGACGCCGATCGCCGATCAATTGCTTCGAACGTCTTCTTGTCGGGGCACCTTCGTTCTGGAAATCTGTCTCGATACAAACGTACCGCGCCACGGCTATTGGCCCGTGCTAATCCGTACATCAAATGGGCATCTGCCAACTCCGCATTTGTAAACATTGCACTGACTGCAAAAGCACGTTCGTGATGAACACTAAGCTGTTGATGCTACGTACTGATGTCTCGATGCTAGTACTGTAGAGCAATGAGTCGCATGTCAACACAAGCACCGAAGTCAACATTACCTTCCTTCAATTTGGCCAACTGGCGGTGAATCGAGGAAGTACGGTACATACTGATGAAACTAAAATGAGCTCTAACACGGAAATTAAGCGTCCCGGACACATGTTCATATAACATATTTTCTTTATTTGTGTGTGAGGAATGTTTCCTTAAAGTTTGGCCGTACCTTTTTGTAACACCCTGTAGATTGCGGTACGGAACCCTAAAATGTTAGTGTTTCGACGTGGTGTTGCTTTTACTCTTTCACGGATTCACCCGATACGAATTCTATGGCAAATCTCGAAGCTCCCGTCATAAAAGTTTTTTTTTCCGGATGCCTGATGTTTAAAATTTCTACTGCCACTACAAATGGCGACATGAGGAGTGTTGTACCTTTGTTCGCCTCCACGCCACCAGAGAGTATTGCAGAGGCAGGCACGGTAGCCGCCTTGCCCTGCCGCTTCCTTACAACTCGTTAATACGGCAGTACGGATTTGTGTGTGTTTTATCTCTAGCTTATAGCACAAATTATTTTGACTAATACAGTCTGCTGTTAGGTTTTTTGTTCTCTTTTCTGCTTTCTGCCTGAAGATGATTATGATTAAGAGAAACCATTCGTGATGATTAATTTTCGCGACGAAGGCTAATAAGCAGTTGTATACTTTAAAAACTTGCAAACTTTTTTTGTTACCTCCATTTTGACGGTCCTTCTCTTTGTGTTGGCAGGTGAGTGCCGTTGCAGTCCTCGACCAGCTGGCTGAGTGCGGCGCCGACCAGCTGGGGCTGTGGCACGACGCCGAAGCGGCAGCTTCCCTGTCGGCGTCCCTCAGCTGCTTGTGTAGCGCTCTAGCCAGACTACACCAGCAGCAGGAACATTAAATTCGTAAAAAGCTTATTACTATCGTATTTCCTTGACAAAAGAATGTGATCAATAATTCGTCAAATTTCTTTGACAAAGATCTTTGATGTGCCGCTAAAATGGGGTGTTACACTGTCAGCATATTTTTCTTCAAATTTCAAGATGGCGGACAACAACGTGTTATTACGGTCTAACATTCTGCGTGGTGTCTGTTTGTTCTAAGTCGTGTCTCCCTACCACTTTCCCGCAACGACGCTCTGAGCGTGTTTTTTTAGGGAATTGACTAGTTTCAACCTGGGACCTGTTGCTGGTAAGGAGACGCCAGACCACACATGACATGTAGAGTTAAGAAGAGTTCAGTGGGGCTAGCGATGATATAATCAAATACTTAAATGATTTCAGCGTCAGCTCCACTGCACTCCCTGTAAAAGAATCTTAATACTAACTAAATTTAGTGGAAGGGGTTCAAGGCTTTGCTATTTTTAGTTAGCTGGTAAAATAACGTCGAAAAAGCAGTTAAGTTTACCACTGAAATTTTTATTCCACTCACAAAACATTGTTTATAAATTGCACTGTTGATAAAAGGAAATATTTTATTACGGGACGATAAAAACCAACTGCGTTCAACAAAAATTTCAACGAATATTCCCTTAATTGGTTTCCAAGTTCTATAATGGATCGAAGGCTGACCTATGCCACATCACATCTAGGTTTAAATTAAGTTTCATAAAAGAGAAAACTATGGAAATGGTCTACAGTGACCCTCAATTATCTTTAATTACTTATCTAACTTGTCGTAAATTACAGTGGCTGATGTGGCTTCTCAATAATTATCGCGTTTCAGATTTTAACTTCAAGTAGCAAATGTGAATACCACGAAGTTTAATTGACGATCGACACCAGTCTTACGTAAAAAGGGGGCGTAACATATGAGACTTCTGCAATTCTGAGTGAAGCCTTATGCGCTCTTATGCGGCATTGCGTGCGTTCATCACCTTGACGGTGTTTAGGCAGCGTCAGGGTGTGACGGGTGATGCAGCTCCACACATCTCGCCGTCTCGGTAGCAACTCTCTCGAACTTCTCCTTAATACAATTTACCGAAGTTGGTTTAAGAAAAGCTAACTGGCTGTGTTTTCAACTGACCAATCAGGGACTCAATGTTAACCTTAAGCTCCGCCTACAAAAATTCTGTCTATCCAATGAGAAACGTTATACTTTTCGTGGTGCAGCAATGTTTTTAACGTTTGCAACGTAACAGAGACACGTATAGTCTCACGCTAAAACTTTCAGCTGGTGTGGTCTTTTTAGTGTTATCGTAAGATCTATACTGTTCTTCTGGAGGGCTCTATCTTTTAACATGGGCTGGGGGGTCGTCCTGGCGGTCGGCTGGCGACGTGGGTGTCCGTCCCTTATCGTAGGGCCTCCTAGCCTACACGATTCTGCTCTCGGCGTCTGTTCTCGTTTCTCCCCTCGGAAGTGCGTCTGTTTCACGGTGGGAAGGTATGACATGCATTTAGACGTTCTTGTGTTAGTCTGTGGTATTCCATTTTCTCACTCGTTGATCGTATTACTTTGGTTAATTTAATGTCAGGATTTATTCGGAGCTATGTGACATACTGCCGGATTTGCTATCATGTGAGGGTTTTCATGGAAGGTGTTGGATTTGCCTGACGCCTTACAATGGGAACGAAGTCTTTCACGACGTCACTTATATGTAAAACATTCTCGGTTTTCTTGCCGCGTCAATTTGGGATAAAATCTCAAGCTTTCGACGATATCCTCCATCGTCATCGTCAGGCTTCTGATTGGTTGGCTTGTGATTGGTCGGCGATTACGTACTGCTGTTGCAGACGGTGTCCGTTGGAACGTAAACCTTGGAAGGGACGTCTCTGCTGCTTCTTTGCATCATGTGCTCGTTTCCATGCACAGCTGAGGTGGTATCCGCTATCGCGGTTCTGGTTCTTTTGGCTCATTCTTATTTCAACAGCCTCCTTAATAACAGAATCTCAGTACGTCAAGAGATGGGACACAATTTTTGTTTCATCGAACAATATTTTATGTTTGTTCGTGAGGCTGTGCTCGGTAATTGCCGATTTCTCCAGTTCTCTATTTTTAATATGGCGTTGGTGTTCTGCACAGCGGTCGGAAACGTTACGAATGGTCTGACCTACATAATTGCTTCCACACTCACAATGGATGTTATAAACTCCAGGGACCCTGAGGCCGAGATTGTCCTTAACAGGGCGCATCAAAAAATTGTTCAAATGGCTCTGAGCACTATGGGACTTAAAAATGGTTCAAATGGCTCTGAGCACTATGGGACTTAACATCTGAGGTCATCAGTCCCCTATGATGTGTCGACAGAAGTGCCGACACAGTGTTATTTTGAGGGGGCCGATAGGCACGCTATCTAACGCAGACGGGCGTGAATTCTGGAACAGGATAACTATTGAATGGTAGCAAGAAAAGTACGTAGCTGCTTTATACTTAACTTTTATTATGTGATGAATACAGCGTTCTTCTAGAGACATTTATACTATAACTCTCAAAGTAGGTAAGGCTAATGGCGCCGTGCTAGGTCGTAGCCATGGACTTAGCAGAAGGCTATTCCAACTGTCTCTCGGCAAATGAGAGGAAGGCTTCGTCCGTATTGTCGCTAGCAATGTCGTCGTACAACTGGGGCGAGTGCTAGTCCGTATCTCGAGACCTGCCTTGTGGTGGCGCTCGGTCTGCGATCACACAGTGGCGACACGCGGGTCCGACATGCACTAAATGGACCGCGGCCGATTTAAGCTACCACCTAGCAAGTGCGGTGTCTGGCGGTGACACCACACCCTACAACTTAGAACTACTTAAACCTAACTAACCTAAGGACATCACACACATCCATGCCCGAGGCAGATTTCGAACCTGCGACCGTAGCGGTCGCGTCGTTCCAGACTGTAGCGCCTGGAGCCGCTTGGCCACTCCGGCAGGCCAGGGCGCATCATCTCCTTAATCTTCTTAGGACGAAATATCGGTCTTATACCCCGTGTACGCAGGATTCTTCCTATTTTGCTGGAAATCGCGCCACAAAAAGGAAGAACCGCAATCGGTGTTTCATCCTGTGAGTGTGCAGCATTTTCACGTTTCCCTTTTTTTTGGAGAACGCTGCATTTATGTCGCGTGCACCATAGCCATTCTTTCGGCTACCACAGCAGCACTGATGACAGTCACTTGCTCCTGACGATGACGATATCGTCGAAAACTTGAGATTTTATCAAGAATTGACACGGCAAGAAAACCGAGAATGTTTTACATGTAACGTGTTGTTATACGCTACAGTTGCCACTACCACAATTGCACTGCTGTGTGTATTTGGAACAAAAATGACAGAAAAACGGAAACATTCTTGGATTAAGCCATAGGTATTTCGTCGTGATGATCAAAGCATCCAGCAAAACTAGTTACGAGATCTGCACTTGGAGGAAATCTTAGTATAAAAAAAACTGCTTACGAATGGATGAGAGTGTATTTCAGTAATTGCTCAGTAAAGTGGCTTCTCATATTCAATACTTTCTTCAGAAATGCTATATGTGCAGAAGACAGGCAAACCGTAACACTGGTATTTCCTGATACAGGTGAGAGGTACTCTGGTCTGCAACACAGCACTCGAATATCACATTGCACATTAACCAAAATAATTCCAGAAACGTGCGAAGCGATTTGTTGTTGTTGTTGTCGTCTTCAGTCCAGAGACTGGTTTGCATCTCATGGTCCCCTCTGCGATTTTTACCCTCCACGCTGCCCTCCAATACTAAAGTGGTGATCCCTTGATGCCTCAGAACAAGTCCTACCAACCGATCACGTCTTCTAGTCAAGTTGTGCCCTAAACTCCTCTTCTCCCCAAATCTCTTCAATACCTCCTCATTAGTTATGTGATCTACCCATCTAATCTTCAGCATTCTTCTCTAGCACCACATCTCGAAAGCTTCTATTCTCTTCTAGTCCAAACTATTTATCGTCCATGTTTCACTTCCATACGTGGCTACACTCCATACAAATACTTCCAGAAACGACTTCCTGACACTTAAATCTATACTCAATGTTAACAAATTTCTCTTCCTCAGAAACGCTTTCCTTGCCATTGCCAGTCTATCTACTTCGACCATCATCAGTTATTTTGCTCCTCATTTAGCAAAACTCATTTACTACTTCAAGCGTCTCTTTTCCTAATCTAATTCCCGCAGCATCACCCAATTTAATTCGACTACATTTCATTATTCTCGTTTTGTTTTTGTTGATACTCATCTTATACCCTACTTTCAAGACACTGTCCATTCCGTTCAGCTGCTCTTCCAGGACCTTTGCTGTCTCTGACAGAATTACAATGTCATCGGCAAACTTGAAAGTTTTTATTTCTTCTCCATGAATTTTAATTGCTACTCCGAATTTTTCTTTTGTTTCATTTACTGCTTGCTCATTATACAGATTGAGTAACATCGGGGAGAGGCTACAACCCTGTCTCACTCCCTTCCCAACCACTGCTTCCCTTTCGTGCCCCACGACTCTTATAACTGCCATCTGGCTTCTGTACAAATTGTAAATAGCCTTTCGCTCCCTGTATTTTACCCCTGCCACCTTGCGATTTGAAGGAGAGTTTTCCAGTCAACATTGTCAAAAGCTTTCTATAAGTCTACAAATGCTAGGAACGTAGGTTTGCCTTTCGTTAATCTATTTTCTAAGATAAGTCGTAGGGTCAGTGTTGCCTCACGTGTTCCAACATTTCTACGGAATCCAAACTCTACAATTTTTTCCATTCGTCTGTAAAGAATTCGTGTTATTATTTTGCCGCTGTGACTTATTAAACTGATAGTTCGGTAATTTTCACATGTGTCAACACCTGCTTTCTTTGGGATTGGAATTATTATATTCTTCTTGAAGTCTGAGGGTATTTCGCCTGTCTCATACATCTTGCTCATCAGATGGTAGAGTTTTGTTAGGCCTGGTTCTCTCAAGGCAGGGGTAAAATACAGGGAGCGAAAGGCTATTTACAATTTGTACAGAAACCAGGTGGTAGTTATAAGAGTCGAGGGACATTAAAGGGAAGCAGTGATTGGGAAGCGAGTGAGACAGGGTTGTAGCCTCTCCCCGATGCTATTCAATCTGTATATTGAGCAAGCAGAAAAGAAAACTTCGGAGTGGGTATTACAACCCATGGAGAAGAAATAAAATCTTTGAGGTTCGCCGATGACATTGTAATTCTGTCAGAGACAGCAAAGGAATTGGAAGAGCAATTAAACGGAATGGACAGTGTCATGAAAGGAGGGTATAAGATGAACATCAACAAAAGCAAAACGAGGATAATGGAATGTAGTCGAATTAAGTCGGGTGATGCTGAGGGTATTAGATTGGGAAATGAGACACTTAAAGTAGTAAAGGAGTTTTGCTATTTGGGGAGCAAAATAACTGATGATGGTCGAAGTAGAGAGGATATAAAATGTAGACTGGCAATGGCAAAGAAAGCGTTTCTGAAGAAGAGAAATTTGTTAACATCGAGTATAGATTTAAGTGTCAGGAAGTCGTTTCTGAAAGTATTTGTATGGAGTGTAGCCATGTATGGAAGTGAAACATGGACGATAAATAGTTTGGACAAGAAGAGAATAGAAGCTTTTGAAATGTGGTGCTACAGAATAATGTTGAAGATTTGATGGGTAGATCACATAACTAATGAGGAAGTATTGAATAGGATTGGGGAGAAGAGAAGTTTGTGGCACAACTTGACCAGAAGAAGGGATCGGTTGGTAGGACATGTTCTGAGGCATCAAGGAATGACCAATTTGGTATTGGAGGGCAGCGTGGAGGGAGAAAATCGTAGAGGGATGCCGAGAGATGAATATACTAAGCAGATTGAGAAGGATGTAGTCTGCAGTAGGTACTGGGAGATGAAGAAGCTTGCACAGGATAGGGTAGCATGGAGAGCTGCATCAAACCAGTCTCAGGACTGAAGACCACAACACAACAACATCTCTGTATCTGAATACGCATGCGTGTGCCAGTTTCTTTGGCGCTTGTAAATCTGATAAATACACGAGAATGTCTTAAAGTTTCATTAACAGTTGGACAGTAATAAGGTCTCTAATACAGAAGCTTGGCCTGCTTCCGATAGCTGACCGGCACCAGTCCAGTGTTCGAGAGCTACAACTGCTGACCAGTCGCCGCGTTCGTGTCTGTCTGCGTGAGGCCCATTCCTGTACAGAGCTGTGTGTGTGTTGTGTGGTCGGAGCAGGCGCGCCAGCGGGCGCCGGGTGGGCCTCTGCCGCGTCCCCAACTGGCGCGCTGCCGCTGGGCAAGCGGGCGCCAGCCCATTATTCACTTCTCCCAAAGTGGGCTCGCGCTTCCTCCTCTGACACGTGACACAACACAACTGCAGTCGTTCATTTTATTTTGTATTAGGTCGCCGTATGAGTTCGTAACGTTTGTGTCTTGCGTGTCGGTACTCGAGTTGTTATGGGTTAATTTATCGATTGCCACTTATTATTTGTAGTTCCCTGTCGCATATCGAGTTTACAGACTGTCATTTTGTCATCTGGAGATAGTGAGTGGATCTGTGGATGCTAGAAAATGGAGTTCCAAACGGACAAGTCGAAACATTTCGGACATACTCTTCTGTTCGAATTTCTAAAAGAGGGATGACAGCAGCGGAGGCAGTCAGAAACACTTGCGCCGCGTAGCGGGATAATGCCGTTGGACAGAGCACGGCAAGAAAATGGTTTCCTAGTTTTGAGCAGGGTAGTTTTGACATCAGTAACCCTCCACGCTCACAAAGACTTCTGTTGTGTTGGCAGAAGAGCCAACACCGTGTTACTAGAGGAGGCCGAAATGCACGCGTTTTAGCTCACGCAGGCTGGCGTGAGGAGACAAGGACTATATTGACGTGAGGTCTGGAACATGACAAGGAATGAGAATTCAGAAAGCGGACGTAATTAGTTTGATACTTAACTTTAATCCATTAATGATGAACGTCGCTCTTGACGGTACATGATTCACAATATTATCTGTTAGTAACTGGTAATGGCGCCTTGCTAGGTCGTAGCAAATGACGTAGCTGAAGGCTATCCTAACTATCCTCTCGGCAAATGAGAGCGTATTTTGTCAGTGAACCATCGCTAGCAAAGTCGGCTGTACAACTGGGGCGAGTGCTAGGAAGTCTCTCTAGACCTGCTGTGTGGTGGCGCTCGGTCTGCAATCACTGACAGTGGCGACACGCAGGTCCGACGTATACTACCGGACCGCGGCCGATTTAGAGGCTGCCACCTAGCAAGTGTGGTGTCTGGCGGTGACACCACAACTTCGGGGTTTGATGAAGATCGTTTACACACATTAATTAGCAATGGTCCTCGTCAGTGCACTGGAGAACTGGCAAATGTGGTCGACTGTGCTCATTCCACCATTGTGCGACATTCGCATGCAGTGGGGAAGGTTCAGGAATCGTACGCATGCGTACGACACGCTCTAAGCCAAAATCACAGAAGTCGACGGGTGGCCGTGTGTGCATCTGTGCTAGCTCGTCATCAGTTGGCTCGTGAACAACACCGAACATTGCTATCCCGTATCGTTACTGGTGACGAGAAATTGTGTCTTTATGCTGGCATACGGAAATAAATGGAATGATTGAGCCTAAACGAAGCAGGAACTGCCCGTACAAAGAGCTGCATGCATCCGCGAAAGGTAATGTTAGGCACACACTGGTGGAACAGCGACGGTTTGTTGTAGACCAACCGCGAATTGCTTCTCCGAGGCGTAACCGTCACTGTTGCGATTTGTCCTCAACAACTGACCGTCTTGTAGACTCAGTCCGAGAACAATGACCGGGAAGACAGCGTGAAGTGATGTTGTTACAAAATGACACACGCCCGCATTCTGCTAGACTGACAGAAAACACTTTACAAGGTTGGGAAGCCATACCGCACCTACCTTATTCACCTGACCTGCTGTCTGTCGAACAACCTTCGAGGAACTTCCTTTCCGGATGGAAATGCGCTCCGAAGATGACGAGTTCTTCACCTCAAAACTACGTGATTTCTACAGTCCCGCAATCGAAAAGTCATCCCAGCGTTCTCAGACTGTTTTATGTAGTGAAGTAGAATGTGTTATTGTTGAGTTATATGTATAAGCTGTGTTTATTAAATACGAACTCATCCATCAACCCAGTATTTCACGTCGCAAACAGAAAAACTCATGTACTACTTTCAGTGTCTCATGTTTTAATCTAATTCCCTCAGCAGTGCCTGATTTACTTCGGCTACCTTCAGTTATCCTTGTTTTGCTTTTCTTCATGTTCACCTTATATCTCCTTTCGACACCCTGCCCATTCCGTTCAACTACTCTTCTCTTATGTTGTCTCTGACAGAATTAATGACATATGAAACAGCTGAGTTTATATTTCTTCCAATTTTTCTTTGGTCTCCTTTATTGGTTTCTCAGCGTACAAATTGAATAACACCAGGGATAGGCTACAACCCTGTCTAACTCCCTTCTCAATCATTGCTTCCCTTTCGTGCCCCTCGACTCTAATAACTGCCGTCTGGTTCTAAATAATCTTTCGCTCCCTGTATTTTACCCGTGCTACGTTCAGAAATTTACAGACTGTATGCAGCCCAAGAAAAAACTGTTCAGACGCCTCTAAGCACTATGGGACTCAAATTCGGAGGTCACTTCTTTCCACGAACAATACGAGACTAGAATGGAAGGGAGAAGCGATAGAGGTACTCAAGGTACGCTCCGCCACACACCGTCAGGTGGCTTGCGGAGTATGGATGTAGATGTAGATGTAGAAGTGGAGATTTTCGCATATGACTATTACGAGAGTACCGTGAATATCACGAATCCGGTGAACCATCAAATCTCATATTACCTGCAAGAACGAGACCAACCGCGACTGAAGAGAATCGTTCAACGTGACAGAAGTGCAAACCTTCCGCAAATTGCTGAAGATTTCAATGCTGGGCCATCGACAAGTGTCAGCATGCGAACCATTCAAAGAAACATCATCGATATGGGCTTTTAGAGCTGAAGGACCACTCGTGTACCCTTGATGACTGCACGACGCAAAGCTTTACGCCTCACCTGGATCCGTCAACACCGACATTGGTCTCTTGATGACAGGAAACGTGCTGCCTGGTCGGACGAGTCTCGTTTTGAAGTGTACCGAGCGGATGGACGTTTACAGGTATGGAGACAACCTCATGAATACCTGGATCCTGCATGTCAGCAGGATATTGTTCAAACTGTAATGGTGTGGGGCGTGTGCATTTGGAGTGATACGGAACCCCTGATACATCCAGATACGACTCTGACAGGTGACACGTACGTAAGCGTCATGTCTGATCATCTGCATCTGTTCGTGTCCGTTGTGCATTCCGACGGACTTGGGCGCTTCCAGTAGGACAATGCGACATCCCACACGTCCAGAATTGCTACAGAGTGGCTCCAGGGACACTCTTGTAAGTTTAAACACTTCCGCTGCCCACCAGACTCCCAAGACACGAACATTATTGAGCATATGAGGGATGCCTTGCAAGGAGTTTTTCAGAAGAGATCTCCACCCCCTCGCACTCTTACTGATTTCTGGACAGCCCCTCGAGCACTACTTCAGACATTAGTGGAGTCCACAGCACGTCGTGGTGCGGCACTTCTGCGTGCTAGCGTGGGCGCACACGATACTAGCCAGGTGAACCAGTTTCTTTGGCCCGTCCGTGTATAAGCCAGAACGAATAGGATTCCTACAAAAGGCACGCCGCGGCATATCATCCACCTTACTGGCGAGTGCGTTGTGTTTTCTGTTCCAGCGTGTGCCCCTCGAAGCAAGGTTTTCTGTTAACAGTGCTCTTTCGTTGTGCGGTGTTTAGTGCAATTCAAATTTGTACCTTCGTAATACGAAAATATGCAGCTTACATGTTGCCGCACATCAAAAGTCTTTCAAAACATGTTTTTCTCCCCTGAGTTTAGTTTTCTAAAGTGCTGCGAAATTGTACTCCGGTATATAAAACCATAAACGTTCAAAGGATTGATGAGTATTACTGTGCCGAGGAAGAGTTATACTGTCACTCAACACGGAAAAAGTGCATTTTCACCCGGGAGAAAGTGTGTTTTTAACCGGGAAATCCGGGAAAATTCCGAGAATTTTTTTTCCTTGTCCATGTATACACCCTGGTAATGGCAGAGTTGTGGGGAAGGAGCATAGTCGTCTTCGGTTCATTGGAAGAATTTTGGGAAGATGTGGTTCATCTGTAAAGGAGACCGCTTATAAAACACTAATACGACCTATTCTTGAGTACTGCTCGAGCGTTTGGGATCCCTATCAGGTCGGATTGAGGGAGGACATAGAAGCAATTCAGAGGCGGGCTGCTTCATTTGTTACTGGTAGGTTTGATCATCACGCGACTGTTACGGAAATGCTTCAGGAACTCGGGTGGGAGTCTCTAGAGGAAAGGAGGCGTTCTTTTCGTGAATTGCTGCTGAGGAAATTTAGAGAACCAGCACTTGAGGCTGACTGCAGTACAATTTTACTGCCGCCAACTTACATTTCGCGGAAAGACCACAAAGATAAGAAAGATTAGGGCTCGTACAGAGGCATATAGGCAGTCATTATTCCCTCGTTCTGTTTGCGAGTGGGACAGCGAGAGAAGATGATAGTTGTGGTACGAGGCACCCTCCGCCACGCACCTTATGGTGGATTGCGGAGTATGTATGTAGATGTAGATGTATTTTGGCTCGAAAATGACGCGGTGAGCACCTGTCGAAACATCGGCAGTCGCCGTTGACGTCACCTCGATGCATTCCCCTTAGTTGTGGTAAAAGGTTGGGTTTGTTTGTCGATTTGCGGTGTGCTGTAGAACTGACAAACAATAACAACTGGAATAAATAATCGCTTATTGAGCGCTCACAGTTAGTGAAATATCCGGTTGTCAGTATCGTGCAGTAATTTCAATAACTGGCAGTAGCGAATGTCTTCTGTTTCCCAACGTGGGTACGTCGTACTTCCACCTCACTCCATCTTACATCTACATCTACATGGTTACTCTGCAATTCACACTTGAGTGCCTGGCAGAGGGTTCATCGAACCATTTTCATACTACTTCTCTACCATTCCACTCTCGAATGGCGCGTTCCAAGTCTGATTTCTCTTTCTTTATTATGATGATCATTTCTCCCTACGTAGTTGGGTGTCAGCAAAATATTTTCGCATTCGGAAGAGAAAGTTGGTGATTGAAATTTTGTAAATAGATCTCGCCGCAAAGAAAATCGCCTTTGTTTCAGTGGCTGCCACCCCAGCTCGCGTATCATATCAGTGACACTCTCACCGCGATAACAGGAAACGAGCTGCCCTTCTTTGCACTTTTCGATGTCCTCCGTCAATCCTACCTGGTAAGGATCTCATACCGCGCAGCAATATTCCAACAGAGGACGGACAAGTATAATGTCGGCTGTCTCTGTAGTGGGTTTGTCGCATCCTCTAAGTGTTTTACCAACAAAGCGCCTTCCCCACAATATTATGTATGTGGTCTTTCCAATTTAAGTTGCTCGTAATTGTAATTCCTAGGTGTTTAGTCGAATTGACAACCCTTCGATTTGTGCGATTTATCGTATACCCAAAAGTTTATCGGATTTGTTTTGGTACCCATGTGGATGGCCTCGCACTTTTCTTTGTTTAGTGCCAATTGCCACTTTTCTGACCATACAGAAATTCTCTCTAGATCATTTTGTAATTGGAATTGATCATCTGATGATTTTACTAGACGGTAAATTACAGCGTCATCTGCAAACAATGTAAGGGGGCTGCTCAGATTATCACCTAGATCGTTTATGTAAATCAGGAACAGCAGAGGGTCTATGACACTACCTTGCGGGGCGCCAGATATCACTTCTGTTCTACTCGATGATTTACCGTCTATACTGCGAACAGTGACCTCTCTGAGAGGAAATCCACAAATAAGGAATACGCTGACCGCACGGTGTTCGTACTGCCCGTGGAAATAACTGGTGAGTAACTGCTAACGCTGCGCGCCTCGTGTTTAACGACCAAGGTGCTTCTAATTCGGTCCTTCTCACCGTGGATAAATCGCAGCAATCTCACGATATTCGTACACCGACGGAAATAACTGGTGTGATTACATGTTATTCCCGAAGATGTACAAATACCAGAGGTTTCTGGTAACCAACCGTAAAGTGAGTCAGGATACAGGCCGTATGTCAGCATCCCTGCTAACGGGTCAGCACAAAGGGCTGGAAAAGAGTGGCAATGTGCGCGGAAATGATTGCTACGAGACTAAAATTTAGTAAGTTGTCAGCTGCAATAATTTTGCGGCGAGTTTTTGAAACTTCATTCAAACCTTTATCACCATATCATAATTAAAACTTCCGGGCTGAATTGCCGTGGTCCGTATATAAAACTGCTTCTCCTTCCGGACGTTTCGTTGCCTACTGCGGGCAACATCTTCTGAGGTGAGTCGGCGACTGGCTGCTGGGCTTTTTTAATAGAGGTGGAGCCCCTCCACGCCCACACCGGCATGATGGCCAACACAAAAGGTCTACTGCCATCTCTGCATAAGGGTTAGTATTCACTAAAGTGAGGTGTCGCAGGATGTGGGTACTGCGATGTCTGCGTACGTCTGGTTAGGATTAACCATTAATACGCGCTCATCTGGAGATAGATTGGTCGAAATCTGACGAAGGGTAGCGGTTTGAAGGGCAGAGGAAAAAAAGTGCCAAGGCAAGATCCAAGGGAAAAAAACCTCTGCGAAAGTTAGGTCGGGCGGCAAGAGCAGTAGCGGTTGTCTTGCTGCCTGCGATAGGTTGTGTAAGGATAGGCTTTGTTAGTAGTGGGTATCATGCATGTCGATACCTTGACGTTGTGCGGTTGTGCTGCTCGGCGGCTGGCGCTGGGTGCTGGTACAGAGTCCTCGTTCAGCGTCCTGCAACCTACAACAGTTAGGTTTATTATCGTTCTTGTGTCCGATAGGTCATATACCGGAAGCAGAGTGTGAGGTAATGTTGGCGGATTGTTTGTGCGTCCGTGGGCGAGCTCGTCGGTGTCCCTGCTGTGGCCTGTTGGTCGGCTCTAACAGCAGCTGGTTAATTGCCAGTCAGCGTTGGTGATATGCAGGGGCTTACCGACGTTTGTCGCTGTTTGCGTATGTTAGTTTACCATAGGTGGCTATGCCCTAGCTAGCAGTGTCTTTGGCCGCTTGTGCTTCCACCTGTGGTTGTGATCGTAGTTTCCCAGAGTGAGGATGAAAGGATTGTTCGAGTGTCTCGAGTTCCTGTATAGTCGTGTGGCGTGTTTTTTGAATACTTCCTCGAGGGTATCAAGGCGGTATTCATGGTGAAGATCCACGGTGCGTGTGTAGCGTGGAGCATTGCTGATGATTCGTAGCAGCTTGTTCTGTATGATCGGCAGGCGGCGCAGTCGTGTGGGAGCTGCATATCCCCAGACGGGAGCTGCGTCTAATCAGTGTCGTGTATAAGGACCTCGACAGCCTCCTATTCAGTGTGCTTGCCCTGTTGAGCATTGGGTAGAGCTGTTTGAGCCTCGCGTGCGCTCGGTTGGCAACGTATTCGATGTGGTCCCCCCATGTAAGTTTCCGGTCCAGCCTGACTTTCTCCCGGAAACGTATTGGGCGTGTATGTAGTGTTATCGGTCTACAGTGTTGGTGTTTCGGTCTGCGTGTGAACAGAACTGCTGGGCGCTGGAGGTCCCGCTTATATACAGCGCTTAGATGGCGCCACCACTCGTCACGTGCTTTCGACTTTAAAACCATCTCTGGCTAGTGCCATCTCTCTCGATTACAGGAAGTCGATTGTCACTTCGGTGGTATAGAGTCGACCGCCATATCTTGTCTAGTTTTAATCCATCTTCTTTTCTATTAAAATTATTTCCGTGCTTGTAGATGTCTATAGCTTCTCTATACATGCGGGTATAATAATGTGAGGTCCTAGCTATCACGTTTGTCTCACTAAATTTTATTTCGTGATCACCGTCTTTGAAAACGTGTTCCGTTACAGCTGATTTGTCAGTTTGTCCCAGTCTACAGTTCCTTTTAAGTTCCGTTAGGCGGGTATTAAGACACCTTTTATTTGTTCCAATGTAAACCGTGCCAAAGCTACACGGAATTTAACACACACCTGGAGTAGCTAAGGGGTGTCGTGCGTCTTTCACCGATCTTAAACTTTCACTAATTTTCTTGGTAGGTCGAAAGATAGTCTCCACTTGAAACTTGGCCAAAACTTTACCAATACGGTCCGTGATGTTAGGAATAAATGGAGGAAAAACTTTTCCAGCCGACGGTTGTTGTTGTCGTGTATTTTCGGACACTTTTCTTCTAGGGTGGAGTGCTCGATCTATTTCCTTATCAGTGTACCCATTCCTCTTGAAACCTGTTCGCAAATGGCTTAATTCATCTTGCAAGTAAATTGGCTCACAGACGTTATTAGCCCTGTCCACTAAAGTTTTTATGACTCCTCTCTTCTGCCTAGGATGATGATTCGAATTCTTATGTAGGTAACGATCGGTGTGTGTGTCTTCCCTATATACCTTGTGCCCTAAAGTCCCATCTGCCCGTTTAATAACCAATAAACCAAAAACTTTAGTTGTCCATTACTCTCTTTCTCCATGGTGAATTGTATCTTTGGACTGAAACTGTTTATGTGCACCAAAAAATCACTTAGTTCCTCTTCAGCATGATTCCATATCACAAAGGTGTCATCCACGTATCGATACCATTTCAAAGGGCTTTTTTTGGCGGACTGCAGCACCTGTTGTTCGAAAAATTCCACCATCCTCTTCGCTTTTCTCAAACGTAAGCCTTGCTCAGGAATCAACGACTCTACTACCGCGTTACCACTGTAACTTGCGTGGCATTTGGCTATGCCGAAGAGCGGAAATTAAGCTTCGGATTTTGGCTAAATAGCCTACACAACATACATACAGGGACGATAAATAATTTAGACAAGAAGAGAATAGAAGGTTTTGAAATGTGGTGCTGCAGGAGAATGCTGAAGATTAGATGGGTAGGTCACGTAACTAATGAGGAGCTACTGAATATAATTGGGCAAAAGAGAAATTTGTGGCACAGCTCGACTGGAAGATGGGATCGGTTGGTAGGACACGTTCTGAGACATCGAGGGATCACCAGCTTAGTATGGGTGGAGGGGGGGGGGGGGAGCGTGGAGGGTAAAAAATTGTAGAGGGGTCCACGAGATAAATACACTAAGCAGATTCAGAAGGATATTTACAATTTGTACAGAAACCATATGGCAGTTATAAGAGTCGAGGGACATGAAAGGGAAGCAGTGGTTGCGAAGGGAGTGAGGCAGGGTTGTAGCCTCTCCCCGATGCTACTCAATCTGTATAGTGAGCAAGCAGTAAAGGAAACTGTGGTGTCACCGCCAGACACCACACTTGTTAGGTGGTAGCTTTAAAATCGGTCGCGGTCCGGTAGTATACGTCGGACCAGCGTGTCGCCACTGTCAGTGATTGCAGACCGAGCGCCGCCACACGGCAGGTCTAGTCTAGAGAGACTCCCTAGCACTCGCCCCAGTTGTACAGCCGACTTTGCTAGCGATGGTTCACTGACAAAATACACTCTCATTTGCCGAGACGATAGATAGCATAGCCTTCAGCTACGTCATTTGCTACGACCTAGCAAGGCGCCATTACCAGTTACTATTGATGCTGTAAAACAAGTACCGTCAAGAGCGATGTTCACCAATTATGGATTAAAGTTAAGTATTCCACCATCTGCGTCCGTTTTTCTAAGTTCTAATTTCCTTGTCCTGTTCCAGACCTCACGCCAGCCTGCGTGAGCTTAAACGCGTGCCTTTCGGCTTCCTCTAACATTAGTGGGTTGGCTCTCCTGCCAATCCACAACAGAAACAAAAGAGAAATTAGGAGTAGGTATTAAAATCCATGGAGAAGAAATAAAAACTTTGAGGTTCGCCGATGACAGAGTAATTCTGTCAGAGACAGCAAAGGACTTGGAAGAGCAGTTGAACGGAATGGACAGTGTCTTGAAAGGAGGGTATAAGATGAACATCAACGAAAGCAAAACGAGGATAATGGAATGTCGAATTAAGTCTGGTGATGCTGAGGGAATTGATGTAGGTTACTGTAGGTACTGGGAGATGAAGAAGTTTGCACAGGATAGAGTAGCATGGAGAACTGCATCAAACCAGTCTGCGGACTGAAGACCACAATAACAAACAACAACCTTTTTAGTCGTTCTTGAAAAAGCGCGTATTAAAAATTTAATACTTAGTAGCGCAATGAAATGTTTCCTGCACACTAATTTTGAAACTTATTTAGGCAACTACATTTCACATTAGGTGAGGATTCCTATCTTAGTATGAATCATCTCTGAAACGTCTCTAACTGAAATGTTGTGCAAACCTAGTGAACTCAAGACCGCTACACACGAAGATATGCAAATATTTTAATATGTTGTTCTACAAGTAAAACTAAAGAAGTAGTTCATGTAAAGATAGGACCGGAAATGTTTAGTTACGGAGTTACGGCTAATAAAATATTTTGCCTGAAATTTAGCAACTTTGCTAGTAAGAAGCCATCGAAAAACTGTACGAAGTTAAAGTAAAGCACGATTTCCATTTGTTTTGTTTTTATTGATCTGGTGAATCTAATAAAACATGTCCCAGACGTGAATCTGAGTAGTTTTCCCAGAACATCCAGAGCATTCGTGGAACCCCACATGAGCACCTCTTTGAATGTCCGAGAGTCTCGATCGTTGCAGACGTACACTTCTGATGCTAATCGACAACTGTAGAGCCAGCTGTCGAGTTGTGACGCGCCGGTCGGCACGGATAACGGCGTCCGCACGAATCAGCACGTCTGGAGCAGTGGCTGTGGCAGGGCGTCCAGAGCGTGGCTGGCCGGGGAGCTGTGTTTCTGCATTTCCTGAGCCTGTGACTTCCTCTACCCGTCGTCCAACTGTACTCCTGTCAACGGCAGCATCGCCGTACACTGCAAAAAGACGTTTATGGATGTCCACCGCGGTTTCTTTTTCCGCTCAAGAATTCAATAAGAGCACGCTGCTTGTAACGCGAGTCTTATGTAGACGCCATTGCGACGCCGTACTACGGCTCTGGCATCTGCCAGAACGGTTCAAAACTTCACCGGCGCACAGAACAAACATTGTAAGGCGTCAGGCAAATCCAACACCTTCCATGAAAACCCTGACATGATAGCAAATCCGGCAGTATGTCACATAGCTCCGAATAAATCCTGGCATTAAATTAACCAAAGTAATACGATCAACGAGTGAGCAAATGGAATACCACAGACTATCACAAGAACGCCTAAATGCATGTCATACCTTCCCACCGTGAAACAGACGCAGTTCCGAGGGGAGAAACGAGAACAGAAGCCGAGAGCAGAGTCGTGTAGGCTAGAAGGCCCTACGATAAGGGACGGACAGCCACTTTGCCAGCCGACCGCCAGGACCACCCCCCAGCCCATGTTAAAAGATAGAGCCCTCCAGAAGAACACTATAGATCTTACGATAACACTAAATGGGCCACACCAGTTGCAAGTTTTTGAGTGAGACTATACGCCTCTCTGTTACGTAGCAAACATTAAAAACATTGCCCCCACCAAGAAAAATATAACGTTTCTCATTGGGCAGGCAGAATTTTTGTAGGCGGAGCTTAAGGTTAACATTGAGACACTGATTGGTCAGTTGAAAACACAGCCAGATACCTTTTTCTTAAACCAACTTCGGTAAATTGTAGTAAGGAGAAGTTAGGAGAGAGTTGCTTCCGAGACGGCGAGGTGTGTGGAGCTGCGCCGCCCGTCACACCCTGACGCTGTCTAAACATCGTCAAGGTGATGAACGCACGCGATGCCGCATAAGAGCGCATAAGGCTTCACTCAAAACTGCAGAAGTCACATCTGTTACATCCCCTTTTTATGTAATGTTACTGTCGATCGTCAGTTAAACTACGTGGCATTCACATTTGCTACTTGAAGTTAAAATCTGAAATGCGATGATTTTTCTGTTACATAATTATTGAGAAGCCACATCAGCCACTGTAATTTTCGACAAGTTAGATAAGTAATTAAAGATAATTGAGGGTCACTGTAGACCATTTTGATAGTTTTCTCTTTTATGAAACTTAACTTAAACCTAGATTATAGATGTGATATGGCTTAGGTCAGCCTTTGAACCATTATAGAACTTGGAAACCCATTAAGGGAATATTCGTTCACATTTTTGTTGAACGCAGTTGGTTTCTATCATCCTGTATTAAAATATTTCCTTTTATCAATAGTGCAATTGGTAAACAATGTTTTGTGAGTAGAATAAAAATTCCAATGGTAAACTTAACTACTTTCGCGACGTTATTTTACCAGCTAACTAAAAATAGGAAAGCCTTGAACCCCTTCCACTAAATTTAGTTAGTATTAAGAGTCTTTTACAGGGAGTGCAGGGGAGCTGACGCTCAAATCATTAAGTATTTGATTATATCATCGGTAGTCCCACTGACCTCTTCTGAACTCTACATGTCATGTGTGGTCTGGCGTCTCCTTACCAGCAACAGGTCCCAGGTTCAAACTAGTCAATTCCCTAAAAAAACACGCTCAGAGCGTCGTTGCGCGAAAGTGGTAGGGAGACACGACTTAGAACAAACAGACACCACGCAGAATGTTAGAACATCAAACGTGAAGCAGAAACGTTTGTCTATCTATATTAACAGCTGTTTTCAGAAAAAGGTGTGGGGCACTACTTATTGAAACATTCCTCCTCGCACACCCTCCATACAGAAGCACGCGATGTGTGGATGAAGCAAAAAGATTGCTGTATATACACAGGGTATAGGACTTGTAGAGAGGAGTGAGTACATAACATTTTGAGCACGAATCCAAGTCCGGAAACGTGCCGCTTCCGTTATTCGTCGGTTTTAGTGCAGATGTGTAACTCATCGATGTCTACCAGAGGTCGAAAGGCCCGCTACAATTGTGAGGTCCTTTCGTTTAGAACACGCCCGGTTTCGGGCTGTTATACGGCCATCTTCAGGTGTCGGTGCTTGGTGCTGTGGACGAGTGCGAGGCGCGCGGTGAGCCCGGATTCTCGCGCCTCGTTTAACTCGGGAGCCGTGTGTCCACTGCAGGCTAGAAACCGGTGCAGTGTCTGAGACAACGTCGGTGGTCGCCACATCGGACGTCTCTTGTAACGCATCAGTACTGTTCTGTACCTACAGTAAACCGGATTCTTGTTTGCTTCGGAGTAACGTAAACAAGTAATGTTTCGTGTTAATTTGGAAATTTGTGGTAAGACGGTCTTATGGGACCAGACTGCTGAGGTCATCGGTACCTAAGCCTGTTACGTGTTAATACAAACAAATGTGCTTAAGTAATAAATGGATGTTTCGTTACGTTTCCTTTGGAATAGTTTGCTAATAACTGTTCTGCTTCGCGCCTAATTCAATTCCTCGAGCAGTAGTGGATGAGTTAAACGTCTGAATTGAAACCGTCGTAGAATGGCAACGCTACGTTTCCAGACACGAATTCCTGTTCAAAATACTACGAGCTCCCTCCCCTCTACAAGTCCGGAACGCCCTGCGCTCGTACAATCGGCTCAGTTTGGCAGTGCTGCGTAGCTGAGCACTGCTGCCAGCCACAGATAACCTCGGTGTCGGCTGCACGTTCTGTGACGGCCACACTCACAGCTAACCGGATCCGCAGTTAGTTAGTTAGTTACGTATTCCATTGATCAATCTCACGGTAACCGTTCTGATGTGGAACGTGTCAAGCACATAAGAAATGCATACAATGAATTTTTTTTACCTTAAAACTTTTATTACCTACCCCACTCCCTTAAATGACACAAAATGTGTATATTATACCTATACAGGGTGTTACAAAAAACTACGGCCAAACTTTCAGGAAACATTCCTCACACACAAAGAAAGAAAATATGTCATGTGTACATGTGTCCGGAAACGCTTACTTTCCATGTTAGAGCTCATTTTATTACTTCTCTTCAAATCACATTAATCATGGAATGGAAACACACAGCAACAGAACGTACCAGCGTGACTTCAAACACTTTGTTACAGGAAATGTTCAAGATGTCCTCCGTTAGCGAGGATACATGCATCCACCCTCCGTCGCACGGAATCCCTGATGCGCTGATCCAGCCCTGGAGAATGGCGTATTGTATCACAGCCGTCCACAATACGAGCACGAAGAGTCTCTACATTTGGTGCCGGGGTTGCGTAGACAAGAGCTTTCAAATGCCCCCATAAATGAAAGTCAAGAGGGTTGAGGTCAGGAGAGCGTGGAGGCCACAGAATTGGTCCGCCTCCACCAATCCATCGGTCACCGAATCTGTTGTTGAGAAGCGTACGAACACTTCGACTGAAATGTGCAGGAGCTCCATCGTGCACGAACCACATGTTGTGTCGTACTTATAAAGCCACATGTTCTAGCAGCACAGGTAGAGTATCCCGTATGAAATCGTGATAACGTGCTCCATTGAGCGTAGGTGGAAGAACATGGGGCCCAATCAAGACATCACCAACAAAGCCTGGCCAAACGTTCACAGAAAATCTGTGTCGATGACGTGATTGCACAACTGCGTGCGGATTCTCGTCAGCCCACACATGTTGATTGTGAAAATTTACAATTTGATCACGTTGGAATAAAAAGCCTCATCTGTAAAGAGAACATTTGCACTGAAATGAGGATTGACACATTGTCGGATGAACCAATCGCAGAAGTGTACCCGTGGAGGCCAATCAGCTGCTGACAGTGCCTGCACACGCTGTACACGGTACGGAAACAACTGGTTCTCCCGTAGCACTCTCCATACAGTGACGTGGTCAACGTTACCTTGTACAGCAGCAACTTCTCTGACGCCGACATGGGTTATCGTCAACTGCACGAAGAATTGCCTCGTCCATTGCAGGTGTCCTCGTCGTTCTAGGTCTTCCCCTGTCGCGAGTCATAGACTGGAATGTTCCGTGCTCCCTAAGACGCCGATCGATTGCTTCGAACGTCTTCCTGTCGGGACATCTTCGTTCTGGAAATCTGTCTCGATAAAAACGTACCGCTCCACGGCTATTGCCCCGTGCTAATCCATACATCAAATGGGCGTCTTCCAACTCCGCATTTGTAAACATTGCACTGACTGCAAAACCACGTTCGTGATGAACACTAACCTGTTGATGCTACGTACTGATGTGCTCGATGCTAGTACTGTAGAGCAATGAGTCGCATGTCAACACAAGCACCGAAGTCAACATTGCCTTCCTTCAATTGGGCCAACCGGCGGTGAATCGAGGAAGTACAGTACATACTGACGAAACTAAAATGAGCTCTAACATGGAAATTAAGCGTTTCCGGACATATGTCTACATAACATCTTTTCTTTCTTTGTGTGTGAGGAATGTTTCCTGAAAGTTTGGCGGTACCTTTTTGTAACACCCTGTATATTCATTTATTCCTATTCAAGAATTCATCTATCGTATAGTAGGAGTTGTCAGGGAGATATGATTTCAATTTATTTTTAAAACTGTTACTGCTGTCTGTCAGACATTCCATTTCGTCTGGTAATTTATCGGGAAATTTTACAGCAGCAAATTTTACCTCTTTTTGTCCCAAAGATAGGTTAAGTAGAGGATATTGTAAGTCTTCCTTTCTTCTGGTATTAAAATCGTGAATGTCACTTGTTTTTAAACTGGTCCACGTTGTTGGGAACAAATTTCATTACAGGGTAAATATACTGTGAGGCTATTGTAAGAATTGGTAACCTTTCAAAGAGGTGCCTGCAAGATGTGCGACTATGAGCCCCACACATTGTTCTAACCAGTTTCTTTCGAGACGTCAATAGCTTTTGCCTAAGTGTTGACTTACCCCAAAATACACTCCTGGAAATGGAAAAAAGAACACATTGACACCGGTGTGTCAGACCCACCATACTTGCTCCGGACACTGCGAGAGGGCTGTACAAGCAATGATCACACGCACGGCACAGCGGACACACCAGGAACCGTGGTGTTGGCCGTCGAATGGCGCTAGCTGCGCAGCATTTGTGCACCGCCGCCGTCAGTGTCAGCCAGTTCCATCGCAGTCTTTAACACTGGTAGCATGCCGCGACAGCGTGGACGTGAACCGTATGTGCAGTTGACGGACTTTGAGGGAGGGCGTATAGTGGGCATTGCGGGAGGCCGGGTGGACGTACCGCCGAATTGCTCAACACGTGGGGCGTGAGGTCTCCACAGTACATCGATGTTGTCGCCAGTGGTCGGCGGAAGGTGCACGTGCCCGTCGACCTGGGACCGGACCGCAGCGACGCACAGATGCACGCCAAGACCGTAGGATCCTACGCAGTGCCGTAGGGGACCGCACCGCCACTTCCCAGCAAATTAGGGACACTGTTGCTCCTGGGGTATCGGCGAGGACCATTCGCAACCGTCTCCATGAAGCTGGGCTACGGTCCCGCACACCGTTAGGCCGTCTTCCGCTCACGCCCCAACATCGTGCAGCCCGCCTCCAGTGGTGTCGCGACAGGCGTGAATGGAGGGACGAATGGAGACGTGTCGTCTTCAGCGATGAGAGTCGCTTCTGCCTTGGTGCCAATGATGGTCGTATGCGTGTTTGGCGCCGTGCAGGTGAGCGCCACAATCAGGACTGCATACGACCGACGCACACAGGGCCAACACCCGGCATCATGGTGTGGGGAGCGATCTCCTACACTGGCCGTACACCACTGGTGATCGTCGAGGGGACACTGAATAGTGCACGGTACATCCAAACCGTCATCGAACCCATCGTTCTACCATTCCTAGACCGGCAAGGGAACTTGCTGTTCCAACAGGACAATGCACGTCCGCATGTATCCCGTGCCACCCAACGTGCTCTAGAAGGTGTAAGTCAACTACCCTGGCCAGCAAGATCTCCGGATCTGTCCCCCATTGAGCATGTTTGAGACTGGATGAAGCGTCGTCTCACGCGGTCTGCACGTCCAGCACGAACGCTGGTCCAACTGAGGCGCCAGGTGGAAATGGCATGGCAAGCCGTTCCATAGGACTACATCCAGCATCTCTACGATCGTCTCCATGGGAGAATAGCAGCCTGCATTGCTGCTAAAGGTGGATATACACTGTACTAGTGCCGACATTGTGCATGCTCTGTTGCCTGTGTCTATGTGCTTGTGGTTCTGTCAGTGTGATCATGTGATGTATCTGACCCCAGGAATGTGTCAATAAAGTTTCCCCTTCCTGGGACAATGAATTCACGGTGTTCTTATTTCAATTTCCAGGAGTGTATTATTCGGTATGACGTCAGAGAGTGAAAGAATGCAAAGTATGTTAGCTTGTTAATTTCTATATCCCCAAAATTAGCAATTATTCTGACTGCAAAAGATGCTGAACCTAGTTGCTTTAGGAGATCCGAAATATGAATTTTCCAATTGAGATTCTCGTCTATATGGACACCCAAGAACTTAGCATGCTCTACCCCGGCTGCACACTTCTGTTGATGTGTTACATTTACTGACGGAACTGTTGTCGTCGCAGTAGAAAATTTAATGTACTGTGTTATTTCAAAGTTCAGAGTAAGCGCATTAGCAGAAAAACTTTTGCAAAGACATTATTTGTATCATTCTGTATTGGAGTTTCTCTTACACGATTAATAATGATGCTTCTATCAACAGCAAACAGGCAAACAGTGTCAGTTTAGCTTCTTGTTTCAGATAAGAAGGGAGGTCATTCACATATATGAGCATGGTTTGAAAAGTTCTCGGCATGACTACAAGAGGTCAATGCTAGTGCAAGGAGTTGTTCACGTGATATTCATTGGACTGTTGGCTGTAAACACGTGCCACGTCAGCGCTCTTGGAAGAGAGCTGTGGCGGTGACGTGGCTGTGCTGTTGTTGTTCCCGCGTAGTCATTTGCGAAGGTGGAAAAAAATCGAGATTGGAGCAGTGATGAAGTACTTCGTAAAGACAGGTATGAAAGCGAAGGACGTTCGTGCCGATTTCCGGAATACGCTGGGGGAGCCTGCTCCTTCATACTCAACTGTCGGCTTGTGGGCAAATGAATTAAAATTTCGTCGGGAGAGCTTAAATGATGACCCCCGCAGTGGTCGTCCAGTATGTGTCACTACTCAAAAAGTCATTGCAAAAGTGCACAAAATGGTGACGGAGGATCGCCGATTGAAAGTGCGTGAAATTGCTCACGCTTGCCAGACGTGATCTCAAACGGTATATCACTTTTTAACTGAAGAATTAGAAATGGAAAAAATTATCTGCAGCATGGGTGACGCGACTCTTGACGCTGGGTCAAAAACGCACGAGAATGGACATATCGTAACACTGTTTGCCCCGTTTTAGGAGAAACGAACAAGATTCTTTTGCGCCGGTTTGTGATCACAGATGAAACTTGGGTGCACTGTTATACCCCAGAGACAAAACGACAGTCAATGCAATGGGACCGTGCTGATTCTCCACCACCAAAGAAAGAAAAGACAGTTCTTCACTTAAAAGTTCCGGGCTGATAGGCCGTGGTCGAAGTATAAAACTGTCTCCTGACGTTTCGTCTCCGACTCAGGGAGACATCCTCGGAGGTAAAGCGGCGAACTGCGAAGAGAACTCGAGGAAGCGCTGATTATATGAGCATCAGCGTTGCACCGCAAGCGTGACGATCGATTACTTTCAATCGACAATGTTGGCATTACCAGAGACAATCTCATAGCCGACGCCACGTGATCGACATTGGCGCCCTCTGTACTGCCTATATAATCAGCGCTTCCTCGAGTTCTCTTCGCAGTTCGCCGCTTTACCTCCGAGGATGTCTCCCTGAGTCGGAGACGAAACGTCAGGAGACAGTTTTATACTTCGACTACGGCCTATCAGCCCGGAACTTTTAAGTGAAGACAATACCGGCCGTGAAAGCTTACATTGTATGATCAAAAGACAGTTCCTTAGGCGGGAAAGGTCATAGCATCAGTGTTCTCGGATGCGAAGGGGATTCTGTTTGTAGATTATCTCCACAGTGGGCAAACCATTACTGGAGAATACTATGCTAACCTCCTGGACAAATTGCAACAAAAGATACGCGAGAAAGGCCAGATACAACAAGGAAGAGTCGTCTTCCATCAAGACAATGCACACCCGGACACACGTGCCGTCCCCGTGGCAAAATTACACCAACTAAGATACGAATTGTTGCCACACCTGCCTTATTCGCCTGATAGGGCTCCGTCAGACTTCGATCTCTTCCCAATACTGAAAATTTTTCTCGGTGGACGGAGATTCACTTCAAACGAAGAATTGATAACCGGAGTAGACAACTATTTTGTAAGCCTGTATGAAACTCATTTTCGAGATGGAATCGAGGCATTGGAACATCGTTGGGCCGAGTGAATTCATCTACAAGAAGAAACATTTAGATGACTAACTGAAACCCTCGGCTGCCAACAGGTGTTGTTGATATACCTCGATGCGGACAGCTGAAAATGTGTGCCCCGACCGGAACTCGAAACCGGGATCTCCTGCTTACATGGCAGTCGCTCTATCCATTTTTTTTTTAATCTGCTTTTGTTCGTTCAATCTGCTCAGGGCGGACGTCGTAAGACATCCGTTTAAGTTCGTTGTCGATCGATTAACTCAGTTTTTTCATTACAGAGGGCAGCTAACCCTCTGACCTAACACGCTGAGCTACCTTGCCGGCGTCCATCTGAGCCACCGAGGACACAGAGGATAGCGCGACTGCAGGGACTTATCCCTTGCACGCTTCTCGTGAGACTCACATTCCCAACTGTCCACAATTCTACATATGTAATGTACCTTACAGACATTTGCCCATCCACTCATAACTCGCGCACGCTTTGGCGATTCCCGTAAGAGTCTGGGCAACCTGTGCGCATTCGCACACACGAGGGTCAATGGCTGGGTAGCCTTTACCTATATATATGAAGACAGTAACTGTTCTCGAAAGAATAGACACTGTTGATGACCGTGCAGCTTTTCCCTGGAATAAATGATGACTAACTGAAACCATCAGTATATCAACAACACCTGTCGACAGCTGAGGGTTTCAGTTAGTCATCATTTGTTCCAGGCAAAAGCTGCACGGTCATCAACAGTGTCTATTCTTTCGAGAACAGTTACTGTCTTCATATAGAAGACATTTAAAAATATAAAAAAAGTTTTTGTCTATTCCGCTCCGAGAACTTTTCAAACGACCCTCGTATGGAGAACAGAACGGGACGCACTATCGAACCCTGTGTAACACGTCGTGTAATTTCGCCCCAGTTAGATGAAGTGGGAAACTTCCTCAGATCACTTAGACCAAAGAAGGAAACGCTTTGCTTCCTGTTCTGTACGTATGACCTGAACCACTCATATGCTGTTCCACTTATACCGTAGACTTGTAACTTGCACTAGATACACGGGGTAACTGTTGCTACGAATAAGTTATTGTTGGCAGTTATTTGTAATAGTTATAAATAACTGCTACCGCGACAGCTTAGCACATCCCTACAACGCTGGCTACACGTCGGCTGCTGCCACGGCCGCACCAAATGTAGGCGTCGGATGGAGTGGTGGAGGGGAGGTGGTGGGCAGCGGGGGGGGGGGGGGGGGAGGGCCCGGCTGGCATTTCCGGCTGCTCGGCGGGCGCCGCCTGTGCTTCTGCCGTGCCGGCACCGCTGCTACAGGACTCGCCGGCTCGCGATACGCTAACCAAACAGCGAATCCCAACAGCCGACTGAAGGCCGATTCGTATCCGCCTAAGCGCGTTCCATCATCAGTATTTAGAAAAATACCGCCTTAGGTCAGACATTCGTGTTCCAACACCGGTACTGAAATCTTTCAGTCTGTCTTGTTGTGGTCTTCAGTCCTGAGACTGGTTTGATGCAGCTCTCCATGCTACTCTATCCTGTGCAAGCTTCTTCATCTCCCAGTACCTACTGCAGCCTACATCCTTCTGAATCTGCTTAGTGTATTCATCTCTTGGTCTCCCTCTACGATTTTTACCCTCCACGCTGCCCTCCAATGCTAAATTTGTGATCCCTTGACGCCGCAGAACATGTCCTACCAACCGATCCCTTCTTCTAGTCAAGTTGTGCCACAAACTCCTCTTCTCCCCAATTCTATTCAATACCTCCTCATTAGTTATGTGATCTACCCATCAAATCTTCAACATTATTCTGTAGCACCACATTTCGAAAGCTTCTATTCTCTTCTTGTCCAAACTATTTATCGTCCATGTTTCACTTCCATACATGGCTACACTCCATACAAATACTTTCAGAGACGGCTTCCTGACACTTAAATCTATACTCGATGTTAACAAATTTCTCTTCTTCAGAAACGCTTTCCTCGCCATTGCCAGTCTACATTTTATACCCTCTCTACTTCGACCATCATCAGTTACTTTGCTCCCCAAATAGCAAAACTCCTTTACTACTTTAAGTATCTCATTTTCTAATCTAATTCCCCTCAGCATCACCCGACTTAATTCGATTACATTCCATCATCCTCATCTTAGATCCTCCTTTCAAGACACTGTCCTTTCCGTTCAACAGTTCTTCCAGATCGTTTTCTGCTTCTGACAGAATTACAATGTCCTCGGCAAACCTCCAAGTTTTTATTTCTTCTCCCTGGACTTAAATTCCTGCTCCTGCTCCTTTACTGCTTGCTCAATATACAGATTGAATAACATCGAGTATAGGCTACAACCCCGTCTCACTCCCTTCTCAACCACTGCTTCCCTTTCGTGCCCATCGACTCTTATAACTGCCATCTTGTATCTGTACAAATTGTAAGTAGCCTTTCGCTCCCTGTATTTCACCCCAGCCAGCTTTAGACTTTGAAAGAAAGTATTCTAGTCGACATTGTCAAAAGCTTTTCCTGGGTCTAAAAATGCGAGAGACGTAGGTTTGCTTTTCCTTAATCTTCTGTGAGTAGTCACAGGATGAGTATTGCCCCGCGTGATCCTACATTTCTCCAGAATCCAAACTGATCTTCCCCGACGTCGGCTTCTACCAGTTTTCCGACTGTTGTGTAAAGGATTCGTGTTAGTATTTTGTAGCCGTGACTTATTAAATTTATAGTTCGGTAATATTCACAAAAAAAAAATGGTTGAAATGGCGCTGAGCACTATGGGACTTAACATCTGAGGTCATCAGTCTCCTAGACTTAGAAGTACTTAAACCTAACTAACCTAAGGACATCACACACATCCATGCCCGAGGCAGGATTCGAACCTGCCACTGTAGCAGCAGAGCGGTTCCGGACTAAAGCGCCTAGAACCGCTCGGCCACAACAACCGGCCGTAGTTTTCAGACCTGTCAGCACCTGCTTTCTCTGGGATTTCACTTATTCTGTTCTTCTTGAAGTCTGAAAGTATTGCGCCTGTCTCATACGTCTTTCTCAGCAGATGGAAAAGTTTTGTCATGTCTGGCTCTCCCAAGGCTGTCAGTAGCTCTAACGCGATGTTGTCTACTCCCGAGGCCTTGTTTCGACTTACGTATTGAGTGCTTTGTCAAATTCTTCACGCAGTATCGTATCTCCCTTCTCATGTTCCTCTATGTCCCATTTCCACAACATTGCCCGCAAGTACATCTCCCTCGTATAGCCGCGCTGTACACTCCTTTCACTTTTCTGCTTTCCGTTCTGCTTCACCGTATCCCACACGTTATCGACTGGTGACAGGTTTGATGATCTGGCTGCCCGAGGCAAAAGGCTGACACCTGTTCGTGCTGCAACAAGTGGTCGTCCATTGTCTTGCTGAAAAATGGCTTCTGGAGCGTGGCGCAGAAAGTGTGTGGCTACGGGTCGCGGGACGCCATTCGCGCTGGTCACACAGGTCGCAGTGCCCTGGAGAGGCACCACCCGAGACTTCTGGCTGTACCCAACATCGTGCGACAAGGTAAAGGCCTGAGCGGACGCTGTATCTTTTGTGAGGTCGCTCTCTCTCTGTCCGCAGAGAAACAAATTGCGGTCGTCATTTTCAAACAAACAGAACCTGAAACTTCCTGGCAGATTAAAACTGTGTGCCGGGCCGAGACTCGAACTCGGGACCTTTGCCTTTCACGGGCAAGTGCTCTACCAACTGAGCTACCCAAGCACGACTCACGCCCCGTCCTCACAGCTTTACTTCTGCCAGTACCTCGTCTCCTACCTTCCGAACTTTACAGAAGCTCTCCTGCGAACCTTGCAGAACTAGCGCTCCTGAAAGAAAGGATACTGCGGAGACATGGCATGGTAGAGCACTTGCCCGCGAAAGGCAAAGCTCCCGTGTTCGAGTCTCGGTCCGGCACACAGTTTTAATCTGCCAGGAAGTTTCATATCAGCGCACACTCCGCTGCAGAGTGAAAATCTCATTCTGGAAACATCCCCCAGGCTGTGGCTAATGCATGTCTACATCTACATGCATACTCCACAAGCCACCTGACGATGTGTGGCGGAGGGTACCCTGAGTACCTCTATCGGTGCTCCCTTCTATGCCAGTCTCGTTCGTGGAAAGAAGGATTGTCGGTATGCCTCTGTGTGGGCTCTAATCTCTCTGATTTTATCCTCGTGATCTCTTCGTGAGATATACGTAGGAGGGAGCAATATACTGCTTGACTCTTCGGTGAAGGTATGTTCTCGAAACTCCAACAAAAGCCCGTACCGAGCTACTGAGCGTCTCTCCTGCAGAGTCTTCCACTGGAGTTTATCTATCATCTCCGTAAAGCTTTCGCGATTACTAAATGATCCTGTAACGAAGCGCGCTACTCTCCGTTGCATCTTCTCTATCTCTTCTATCAACCCTATGTGGTACGGATTCCACACTGCTGAGCAGTATTCGAGCAGTGGGCGAACAACCGTACTGTAACCGACTTCCTTTGTTTTCGGATTGCATTTCCTTAGGATTCTTCCAATGAATCTCAGTCTGCCATCTGCTTTACCGACGATCAACTTTATATGATCGTTCCATTTTAAATCACTCCTAATGCGTACTCCCAGATAATTTATGGAATTAACTGCTTCCACTTGCTAACCTGCTATTTTGTAGCTAAATGATAAGGGATCTATCTTTCTGTGTATTCGCAGCACATTATACTGATCTACATTGAGATTCAATTGCCATTCCCTGCGCCATGCGTCAATTCTCTGCAGATCCTCCTGCATTTCAGTACAATTTTCCATCATTACAACCTCTCGATATACCACAGCATCATCTGCAAAAAGCCTCAGTGAACTTCCGATGTCATGCACAAGGTCATTTATGTATATTGTGAATAGCAACGGTCCTACGACACTCCCTTGCGGCACACCTGAAATCACTCTTACTTCGGAAGACTTCTCTCCATTGAGAATGACATGCTGCGTTCTGTTATCTAGGAACTCTTCAATACAATCACACAATTGGTCTGATAGTCCATATGCTCTTACTTTGTTCATGAAACGAGTGTGGGGAACTGTATCGAACGCCTTGCGGAAGTCAAGAAACACGGCATCTACCTGTGAACCCGTGTCTTTGGCCCTCTGAGTCTCGTGGACGAATAGCGCGAGCTGGGTTTCACACGACCGTCTTTTTCGAAACCCATGCTGATTCCTACAGAGTAGATTTCTAGTGTCCAGAAAAGTCATTATACTCGAACATAAGACGTGTTCCAAAATTCTACAGCTGATCGACGTTAGAGATATAGGTGTATAGTTCTGCACATCTGTTCGACGTCCCTTCTTGAAAACGAGGATGACCTGTACCCTTTTCCAATCCTTTGGAATCCGCAATATCCTTTCTTTCAGAAGTGCTAGTTCTGCAAGGTTCGCAGGAGAGCTTCTGTTAAGTTTGGAAGGTAGGAGAGGAGGCACTGGCAGAAGTAAAGCTGTGAGGACCGGGCGTGAGTCGTGCTTCGGTAGCTCAGATGGTAGAGCACTTGCCCGTGAAAGGCAAAGGTCCCGTGTTCGAGTCTCGGTCCGGCACACAGTTTTAATCTGCCAGGAAGTTACACATCAGCGCACACTCCGCTGCAGAGTGAAAATCTCATTCTGGAAACGGAACCTGGATTCGTCAGAAAGCACTGTCTGAAGACATTCCTGTCCCTAGTGACGTTCCATACGCCACTGCCGCCTAGCAGGTTTCTGCACATTCGTGAATGGCAGGTACAGAAGTGGGCGACGCGCACACGTCCCGTGCCGTAGTAAACCACCGACAGTGGACGACGTGCTCCACTTTGGCGGCAGAGCCGAAGAGGAAGCAGCAGATGCCATTCGGATGAGCTGTCGGTCTTGTCTAGGCGTGGTCTGTCCCATCTGCTTACACCCGCTTTATTGCCGAAACACTTCGTCCCACAACACCAGCAATTTCCCGGATGGGTGCATCACATCATCTCGTGCCAATACTGCGCCCTCTTTCAAACTCTCTGATCTGACTGTGCGGCTGGCGCATACGTCTGCACGCCTGCTCAGGTCGCACTGGTCCACTCACTGCCTTCGGTTTACAGTGGACATCGAGAGCTGCAGGAACACTTTACTGGTAGGTGGTGTTGAGCCGCGATATCGATGTTGACCTTGAAGCGGTAAAATACAGGGAGCGCAAGGCTATTTAGAATTTGTACAGAAACCAAATGGCAGTTATAAGAGTCGAGGGACATGAAAGGAAAGCAGTGGTTGGGAAGGGAGTGAGACAAGGTTGTAGCCTATCCCCGATGTTATTAAATCTGTATATTGAGCAAGCAGTGAAGGAAACGAAAGAAAAGTTCGGAGTAGGTATTAAAATCCATGGAGAAGAAATAAAAAGTTTGAGGTTCGCTGATGACATTGTAATTCTGTCAGAGACAGCAAAGGACTTGGAGGAGCAGCTGAAGGGAATGGACAGTGTCTTGAAAGGAGGATATAAGATGAACATCAACAAAAGCAAAACGATGAGAATGGAATGTAGTCGAATTGTCGGGTGATGCTGAGGGAATTAGGTTAGGAAATAAAAAACGTAAAGTAGTAAAGGAGTTTTGCTATTTGGGGAGCAAAATAAGTGATGATGGTCGACCTGGAGGGGATATAAACTGTAGACTGGCAATGGCAAGGAAACCGTTTCTGAAGAAGAGAAATTTGTTAACATCTAGTATAGATTTAAGTGTCAGGAAGTCGTCTCTGAAAGTATTTGTATGGAGTGTAGCCATGTGTGGAAGTGAAACATGGACGATAAATAGTTTGGACAAGAAGAGAATAGAAGCTTTCGAAATGTGGTGCTACAGAAGAATGCTGAAGATTAGATTGGTAGATCACATAGCTAATGAGGAGGTATTGAATAGATTTGGGGAGAAGAGGAGTTTGTGGCACAACTTGACGAGAAGAAGGGACTGGTTGGTAGGACATGTTCTGAGGCATCAAGGGATCACAAATTTAGCATTGGAGGGCAGCGTGGAGGGTAAAAATCGTAGAGGGAGACCAAGAGATGAATACACTAAGAAGATTCATGAGGATGTAGTGTGCAGTAAGTACTGGGAGATGAAGAAGCTTGCACAGGATAGAGTAGTATGGAGAGATGCATCAAACCAGTCTCAGGACTGGAAGACCACAACAACAACAACAACTGGAATCCACGGGCCCACACGGTTCAGATGCTAAACATTTCTGCAGAACACACTAGTGTGCATGTCCTATCTCTAGTCGTTCAACGTGTTCGTTTTTTTTTCCTGAGCATGACTGTGGTGTCCTCGCCAGACACCACACTTGCTAGGTAGTAGCCTTTAAATCGGCCGCGGTCCGTTAGTATACGTCGGACCCGCGTGTCGCCACTGTCAGTGATTGCAGACCGAGCGCCGCCACACGGCAGGTCTAGAGAGACTTCCTAGGACTAGCCCCAGTTGTACAGCCGACTTTGCTAGCGATGGTTCACTGACAAAATACGCTCTCATTTGCCGAGACGATAGTTAGCATAGCCTTCAGCTACGTCATTTGCTACGACCTAGCAAGGCGCTATTACCAGTTACTTTTGATGCTGTAAAACATGTACCGTCAAGAGCGATGTTCACCAATTATGGATTAAAGTTAAGTATTCCAGCAGCTACGTACGTTTTTTGTTAGTCTCATTTCCCTGTCTTGTTCCAGACCTCACACCAGCCTGCGTGAGCTTAAACGCGTGCCCTTCGGCCTCCCGTCCTAGTGGATTGGCTGTCTTGCCAGTCCACAAAAATGACTGTGCTTGTACACTTAGTAAGCCAGATTGCAGTGTGTGGTGGAGGGTTCTTCGGGAACCAGCCTCACTTCCCTCTTCTCGTGTTCCAGTTCCGCGCTGTGCTCGGGAAGAAGGGTTGCTGGTAATCCTCCGTGTCGGTTCGAATGTCTCCGATTTCACCTCGGCAGTCTTTCCGGGAGACATACGTAGGAGACCGCTATGTGTGGGTCGATTCTTCTATAGGTGTATGTACACTCTGGAGAGTTTAACAGTAGACCACACCGTGGTGCATTAGGTCTGTCTAGCGCAGGGGTCTGCAAACTACGGCCCGCGTTGGCTGGCCGGACATCCCCTGTATCCGAGGTGGTACCTGTACTGCCAACAGTTGAGTTTCGAGGCCTATCGTGACCAATACACTGCTATATTGTCGGAGCTCTATCTTTACAAAGCAAAAGGTCATGGCTAAACTAGTGGCTATCCACAATAAACAGACAGACCATTCTCCATGCGATAGTGAAAAAAAAGTGGTTAACAGACTAGTTTCGCGAAAACATTTTAAGTAAAAATTCATTGTATTTTATTCTACTCACGAGTCTGGTGCAAGTCTAGCCTTAATACTCAATCATTATGGAAGATGCTTCTTAAGCGAGGTTTTACTTTCTTTACGTATTTCGATTTTCAGATTTTCCTTGTCTCTTCGAATTCAAACTTTGAATTGTCCCACACCCCCACACCTACTAGTACAGCGCATAAAACTCTAAAAAAACTCGTGACACACTCGCAACATAAGACACAATCACGCAACACAGCTATCAAATATATGCTCTGGCTCTGCTACTCGCTACAAGACTACATAACTAAACTTATTGCTGCGCCGCTTGAAATAACAATGCGTTGACATACTCTACCTCTGTTACGTCTTGCAGTAATAGTGTTTCTAACAATGATTTTGAGATTTCGTTAACTTTGCAGGACGTTTTCGTGAAGAATGTGCAGTGACCTACTTTTTTGTCGCTGAAATTCGCCAGAATAAAATATGACAGAAATTCAGTCAGGTACGTCCACCAATCAAAATTATGTAATTAAATAAAAATCGTAGTTCGTTTCAGTGCTAGCTATTCCCACAACGTTACATTTTTGCGATTTCGTCCTTTCCTTTAGCCTTACATTACGGTGATCGTGGATTGTAATCCCTCTAGGCCCTTATGACTTCGTGGAGGAATCAATGTGGCCCGCAGACTAGAACGTTTGCAGACCCCTGGTCTAGCAGCCTCTGTCGCTTACGTTACCTAACCATCTCCGTGGCGCTTTCGCGCTTTCGAGATGACACTGTAACGAAAAGCGCCGTTTTTTTTCGGACCTTCTGTATTCCCTCTATCAGTCCTATCCGATACGGCTCACAGACTGACGAGAATGGGTCAGTGGAACACGGATTTCGTAAGTTACCTTCTCTGTGAGTGGACTACACATCCTAATACAGGGTGAAAAGTATTTAAACCCACAAACTCTCGGAGGTTGTAAGGGACATTAAAACAAATATTTTTGCCTGATGTCATTTTTTCCTAGGAGGAGTATTTAAACCGGTAGAGGAAGATTTCTCTGGCGGCAAATTAATTAAACCAACAAACACTTTTCCATGTTTTTTTATGACCAAGAGACAACACATTAACACAACCCAATTTCACTTACAGTAGATTTGCAAAAATGCCTCCATTGACACATAAACAAAGGTGACACCGTCGGATCATATTCTGTCTGACACGGGCAAAAACCCCAGGAGTATCCTGAATTGTTCCTGCTGCTGCTACTGTCCGGGCAACCAGATCCTCTTCTGATGCAACAGGAGTTGCGTGAACAGGGTTGCGCATCTCTCCCCACACAAAAAAAGTCCACAGGGGACATATCTGGGGATCGAGCAGGCCACGGTACAGGACCACCTCTGCCAATCCACGTTTCTGGGAACCGTCGGTCCAGGAATCGACGCACACGACGACTGAAATGTGCCGGCGCCCCGTCATGTTGGAACCACATGCGTTGTCTTGTAGTGAGCGGGACGCCTTCCAGCAATTCTGGCAATGCTCTGGCGAGAAAATTGTAATAGTGCCTGCCATTTAATGACCTAGGTAGCAGATACGGCCCGATTAAACAGTCCCCAACAACACCGACCGACACGTTAACGAAGAACCGCACTTGATGAGCGCTAGTAACTGTGGCATGTGGGCTATCCTCACTCCAAACATGCGAATTGTGCACGTTGAAGACTCCATCACCCCCGAACGTTGCTTCCTCGGTAAACGACACAGAGGATGGAAATGTAGGATGCATTTCACACTGTTCCAGGTACCACTGCGAAAACTGTGCTCTGGGTGGATAATCAACTGGTTCCAGGTTGTGGACACGCTGTAAGTGAAATGGATGTAGCAATTGCTCTCGAAGGACTGTTCTTACACTCGTCTGATTCGTCCCCGTGTTACGTTCAATTTCACGAGTGCTGACTGAAGGATCCCGCTCCACATGCTGCAAGACAGCTTCCTCAAATTGCAGCGTTCTTACCGTGCGACGGCGTCCCTGTCCAGACGTTGGTACACAGCAGCAAAGGTCGTATGATGCGGGATACGGCGATTAGGATATTGTTGTTGATAAACCCGCTGTGCAGGTCGTCCGTTGTGGTGCGCTACGTAGTACGCACCAACCGTATCAGTGTACTCACTCCAGGTGTATCGCTCCATTAGTAAACAGAGACAATGCACTACTACACTGTTGAACAGTAGTTGCCTAAAACTGAAAAGCGTAATACGGCCTCCACCGATTTAAATAATCCTCATAGGAAAAAATTACATCAGGGAAAAATATTTGTTTTGATGCCCCCTACAACATCCCAGAGTTTCCCGGTTTAAATACTTTTCACCCTGTATAAATTTATAGCAGTTGACGTCCCACTGTCCTCCATTTCAGTTCGGATGTACGAAGACTACACCTCTTAAGGACTCCTCCATTGGATCTCACTCTAGGATTCGCCTTAACCTGCGATTAGTCTTCTGTGATCGTTACGAGCGCGTACTCCCACGTATTGCAGCGATCGTTGTGCGGTATTCCGCTCGTGTACTCGCACTACGTCACATTTGTGAACCCCCGCGCTGTACACGAAACGTCGATGCCCTGCCGCTGCTCCTGCACTCGACTACCATTTTATGTTGTTGTTGTTGTGGTCTTCAGTCCTGAGACTAGTTTGATGCAGCTCTCCATGCTACTCTATCCTGTGCAAGCTCCTTCATCTCCCAGTACCTACTGCAACCTACATCCCTCTGAATCTGCTTAGTGTATTCATCTCTTGGTCTCCTTCTACAATTTTTACCCTCCACGCTGCCCTCCAGTACTAAATTGCTGATGCCTCGATGTCTCAGAACATGTCCTACCAACCGATCCCTTCTTCTAGTCAAGTTGTGCCACAAACTTCTCTTCTCCCCAATCCTATTCAATACCTCCTCATTAGTTATGTGATCTACCCATCTAATCTTCAGCATTCTTCTGTAGCACCACATTTCCAAAGCTTCTATTCTCTTCTTGTCTAAAATATTTATCGCCCACGTTTCACTTCCATACACTCCATACAAATACTTTCACAAACGACTTCTTGACACATCTATATTCGATGTTAACAAATTTTTCTTCTTCAGAAACGCTTTCCTTGCCATTGACAGTCTACATTTTATATCCTCTCTACTTCGACCATCATCAGTTATTTTGCTCCCCTAATCTAATTCCCTCAGCATCACCCCATTGAATTCGACTACATTCCATTATCCTCGCTTTGTTTTTGTTGATGTTCATCTTTATATCCTCCTTTCAAGACACTGTCCACTCCGTTCAGCTACTACTTCAGGTCCTTTGCTCTTTGTTAGTCTTCCGTATATTTTCTTTGAACCAGTTTTAAATGTTGATTCAAATGTGTAAAGTTCAAAAGATAATAATTAAAGTTTTTGTTTTTAAGAAAGAAATGGTCAACATGAACCACATGCGGGGGAGAAAAGATGCGACAAACGAAACGCTTCTGGAAGCAGCGAATCGGTATTGGATTTTTCGTGGCAGACTCTGCACTCAGCGGTGAACATACACGACTCACAAGGCGTCCCCCCCCCCCCCCCAAACCTCCCACGGCCTGCAGCAGTGTGGCCAGACAGACAATGGCCGCCTTCCTTCCGCATTAGCATCCCCTGGGACGGCGCCAGCACCGCAGACTTCAAGACCGCCTGCTCGTGTCTCGTTACACTCCTCCTTGTTCCTTTTTTTTCCGTGGAGTCACCTACTACTGTGAAGTAATCAAGCCTAACGCATATTCGCGACCCTGCGATACCGGCAGGTGTCGATTACTTCATTTGTGAAAAATTCAGAATCCCGTGTAAGTCGATTTTGATGTAAGCAAATTCCCGGGTGCTTTCATTTGACACCATCTGCACCACTCTTTACATAATTAACAAAAAATATAAATATGTTAAAATCTGTTATCTGCCAACTTAAAGTTTACTGTAATTAATGAAAGAGAATTTTGCATCGGACGGGTTTCGCATTTACACACGGTGTTACAAAAAGGTGCGGCCAAACTTACAGGAAACATTCCTCACACACAAAGAAAGAAAATATGTTATGTCGACATGTGTCCGGAAACGCGTACTTTCCATGTTAGAGCTCATTTTATTACTTCTCTGCAAATCACATTAATCATGGGATGGAAACACACAGCAACAGAACGTACCAGCGTGACTTCACTTTGTTACAGGAAATGTTCAAAATGTCCTCCGTTAGCGAGGATACATGCATCTACCCTCCGTGGCATGTAATCTCTGATGCGCTGATGCAGCCCTGGAGAATGGCGTATTGTATCACAGCCGTCCACAATACGAGCACGGAGAGTCTCTACATTTGGTACCGGGGTTGCGTAGACAAGAGCTTTCAAATCCCCCATAAATGAAAGTCAAGAGGGCTGAGGTCAGGAGAGCGTGGAGGCCACGGAATTGCTCCGCCTCTACCAATCCATCGGTCACCGAATCTGTTGTTGAGAAGCGTACGAACACTTCGACTGAAATGTGCACGAGCTCCATCGTGCACGAACCACACGTTGTGTCGTACTTGTAAAGGCACATGTTCTAGCAGCACAGGTAGAGTATCCCGTATGAAATCATGATAATGTGGTTCATTGAGTGTAGGTGGAAGAACATGGGGCCCAATCGAGACATCACCAACAATGCCTGCCCAAACGTTCACAGAAAATCTGTGTCGATGACGTGATTGCACAATTGCGTGCGGATTCTCCTCATTTTTCTTGACTGTGAAAATTTACAATTTGATCACGTTGGAATGAAGCCTCATCCGTAAAGAGAACATTTGCACTGAAATGAGGATTGACAGATTGTTGGATGAACCATTCGCAGAAGTGTACCCGTGGAGGCCAATCAGCTGCTGATAGTGCCTGCACACGCTGTACACGGTACGGAAACAACTGTTTCTCCCGTAGCATTCTCCATACAGTGACGTGGTCAACGTTACCTTGTACAGCAGCAACTTCTCTGTCGCCGACATTAGGGTTATCGTCAACTGCACGAAGAATTGCCTCGTCCATTGCAGGTGTCCTCGTCGTTCTAGGTCTTCCCCAGTCGCGAGTCATAGACTGGAATGTTCCGTGCTCCCTAAGACGCCGATCAATTGCTTCGAACGTCTTCCTGTCGGGACACCTCCGTTCTGGAAATCTGTCTCGATACAAACGTACCGCGCCACGGCTATTGCCCCGTGCTAATCCGTACATCAAATGGGCATCTGCCAACTCCGCGTTTGTAAACATTACACTGACTGCAAAACCACGTTTGTGATGAACACTAACCTGTTGATGCTACGTACCGATGTGCTTGATGTTAGTACCGTAGAGCAATGAGTCGCATGTCAACACAAGCACCGAAGTCAACATTACCTTCCTTCAATTGGGCCAACTGGCGGTGAATCGAGGAAGTACAGTACATAGTGACGAAACTAAAATGAGCTCTAACATGGAAATTACGCGTTTCCGGACACATGTGCACATAACATCTTTTGTTTATTTGTGTGTGAGGAATGTTTCCTGAAAGTTTGGCCGTACCTGTTTGTAACACCCTGTGTAGGCGTTGCCGACCGCTGCGCCGTATTCTGCCTGTTTACGTACCTCTATACGCATGCGTGTACCAGTTTCTTTGGCGCATTGGTGTATATAGTGTGTGTGTGTGTGTGTGCGTGTGTGCGTGTGTAGGGACTGGCTGGACGCAGGAACGGTGCCACTTCTGTGTGTAGGCTGACAATGGAAGGCTCCGAGGATCGTGTTCTTCGTGAGGCAGGCCCAGCACCACAACAGCGCCACCTCTGGTTCATAGAGCCGATAATTCGGACAGCAGCAGACGTTACGTTTATGACGTGTTGAGAGCACTGGCCGTGGCCCGTCGTCGACGCCTCCTTCACGTTACGTTTCAGCAAGTTAACGCAACACCGCCTGCTACACCTCCTCACCTATCTCGGAGCAGAGACTCCAACGAAGGTTCCTTAAGTCCTGTCTTCTTGCTGATTTGATGCGGACCACCCACGAAACCAGCTCCTGTGCCGTCCTCTTCATCCCAGACTAGCAGTTGCGAGCTCAATCCCAAATTTCGTGCTGGATGTCTTCCTCTACAGTACTCACTCTCCACACCTCCCTGTAGTACCTTGCAAGTCATTCCCTGACGTCTCAGCACATGTCCCATCATCCTGTCCCTTCTCCTTATCATGTTTTCCACAAATTTCTTTCCTCTCCGATTCAGTGCCGAACCTCCTCATTCCTTACCTTACCAGTCCACCAAATTTTGGACGTACTTCTGTAGCACCGTATCTCAGATGCTTCGATTCTCCTTTCTTCCGGTTTTCCCACTGTCCACGATTCGTTACCACACAGTGCTGTTCTCCAAACTACAGTCTCAGAAATTTCTTCCTCAAAGTAAGGCCTATGTTTGATACTAGCAGATCTCTCTTGGCCAGGAATGCCCTTTCTGCCAGTGCTAGTCTGCTTCTTAGACTGCGCTGTCTGTCATGGCTTATTTTGCTGGCCTAGCTAGCAGAATTCCTTAACACCAGTTTGGTGCTACGTTTCTCACTGTTTTCACTTCTGCTATTTGTCGTTACTTTCGATTTACTCCCAATCCATACTCTGTACTCATTAGTCTGTTCATTCCGCTCGACAAATCCTGCAGTTCTTCTTCACTTTGACTCATTATACCAATGTCATCAACGAACCTCTTCACTGACGTCTTTTTCACTTTGAATTTCAGTCCCACTCGTGAGCCTTTGTTTTATTTCCGTCATTGCTCATTCGATGTGTAGATTGAGCAGTAGGACCGAAAGACTGCATCCCTGTGTCGCACCCTTTTTAATGCAAGCACTTTGTTCTTCCGCTCTAATAGTTCCCTCTCGGTTCTTGTATACGTACTATATACCCCAAAGGCTACTCTTATTTTTCTCAGAATTTCGAACATCTTCTAGTATATTGTGTGCGCACAGCAAACAGAAAATCAGCGAGGTGTAGCAGTTTTCTTGGCCAGGAGTGTGCAGCACGTAATCTCAGATAGCAACAATCACCCACAAATAAAAAATGACACTCGATAAATAAAGCCAGAGCAACGGGAATACCAACAGAAACGCTGCAAACCTGCCCACCTACCTAATACTTATCTGCGCTCGAATCGTTAAGAACGCTTTCATATCTTAGTGGATCACAACAAAGCTCGCGCAAAACTATCCGACTTGAGCCGATTGACAAACCGTCTTTGGATGTCCCTCGTCCCGTGTCGGTCTCCCCCGCAACTGCGCCTACTTCCCGTTCCAACAGCCCTACCACAACAAAGGTCAAAATTTAATAATGATTGTGGTGTTGCTCACGCTGCTAAATACTGCATTTTCGGGCAACAACAAAGTTATTATGTGGCAGATGTCATTAGAGCACAGTTAATAAAGTCATTTCATGTAATAATGAAGAAACTAGGTACTCACCTTTTCGTGTTTCCCACGCTGGTCTCCTTGTAAAATCGTGGCTCAATCGTCGAAAATCTAGGTGGTGATGATTCCAAGCTCGGATGCAAACAGGTCTAGGTTTTAATCTGCTATATTCAAGAGCTTTATAGATGTGTTTCACAAACCATTCTTGAAGATTACACTTTTGCAGGACAATGGTGATGTAAAAAAGTAACCAGCACTCCGAATTTAAGTTACACTTTTTTTTAATTACTTTTCCTGCAATATCACGTAACACACAAAACATCACTTCACAATACAAAACATACTTGAAAACATCTCCCTCACTGTTAAAGTTCACATTTTATAAGCTGACTACAATATGCATCTTTTCAACATGACGTCCAAGACTTGACTTTTTCAAGGTCTGACTCTCTAACTAATAATCGCTTACGCGCCCGAAAATCAGAGTTACAAGTACGTCAAACATCATAGTGACAAAAGAAAGAATGCACATAAAAATAATACCATTGCAACATAAACATATCGATGTATCAGAGTACTTCTACATTAATGAAATCGAATCTGAATGTTGTCTCAGAAATATGTCAACTACTTTACAGAAACACAGTAGAATATTGCTGGTATCGAGAGGTTGAGTTGAGGTGCGGTAATGGTTACGTAATTCAAGTACCATTACACCGTCCAGACTAGGATAGGCGATCTTTTTTTAACTATCTCGGGAATCCGATATATCGATATTTAAGAAATCAGTTCCGGCTCCCGATATTCGAAAAGGAATCGATATATTGATGGGGAAAAACATCGACGTGAAGGGCCTACAGAGATATCAGTCGCACATTGTAAATATACAGACGGCTTTAGAGCTGTACATATGGTGACTAAACGTCCGGATTAATCCGGACATGTCCTCCTTTTTAGCTTTCTGTCCGGGGTCCTGGTGGATTTTTACAGTGTCCGGCTTTTTCGCAATATTGAGCGTAATACAGTTAAATTCACAATTCGTAAATACTTTAACTATTGGCGCAGCTTTCGTTATAAACACGCCCGAAGGCGGTGTTAGTGTCACCAGGAACATCGATGTTATCGTTGATCGACCTACAAGCGAATGCAAATATCGATTATTTAAAATTATTTAAAATTTCCGTCTCGTATCTTCGCCTTGTATAAGCTTGGCTTCCTGTAGTGCACGTAAATATAAAAACAATTGATGCCACACTGTCACCGCAATCAATGTTTTAAATTTAAAATACACTCCTGGAAATGGAAAAAAGAACTCATTGACACCGGTGTGTCAGACCCACCATACTTGCTCCGGACACTGCGAGAGGGCTGTACAAGCAATGATCACACGCACGGCACAGCGGACACACCAGGAACCGCGGTGTTGGCCGTCGAATGGCGCTAGCTGCGCAGCATTTGTGCACCGCCGCCGTCAGTGTCAGCCAGTTTGCCGTGGCATACGGAGCTCCATCGCAGTCTTTAACACTGGTAGCATGCCGCGACAGCGTGGACGTGAACCGTATGTGCAGTTGACGGACTTTGAGCGAGGGCGTATAGTGGGCATGCGGGAGGCCGGGTGGACGTACCGCCGAATTGCTCAACAAGTGGGGCGTGAGGTCTCCACAGTACATCGCTGTTGTCGCCAGTGGTCGGCGGAAGGTGCACGTGCCCGTCGACCTGGGACCGGACCGCAGCGACGCACGGATGCACGCCAAGACCGTAGGATCCTACGCAGTGCCGTAGGGGACCGCACCGCCACTTCCCAGCAAATTAGGGACACTGTTGCTCCTGGGGTATCGGCGAGGACCATTCGCAACCGTCTCCATGAAGCTGGGCTACGGTCCCGCACACCGTTAGGCCGTCTTCCGCTCACGCCCCAACATCGTGCAGCCCGCCTCCAGTGGTGTCGCGACAGGCGTGAATGGAGGGACGAATGGAGACGTGTCGTCTTCAGCGATGAGAGTCGCTTCTGCCTTGGTGCCAATGATGGTCGTATGCGTGTTTGGCGCCGTGCAGGTGAGCGCCACAATCAGGACTGCATACGACCGAGGCACACAGGGCCAACACCCGGCATCATGGTGTGGGGAGCGATCTCCTACACTGGCCGTACACCACTGGTGATCGTCGAGGGGACACTGAATAGTGCACGGTACATCCAAACCGTCATCGAACCCATCGTTCTACCATTCCTAGACCGGCAAGGGAACTTGCTGTTCCAACAGGACAACGCACGTCCGCATGTATCCCGTGCCACCCACGTGCTCTAGAAGGTGTAAGTCAACTACCATGGCCAGCAAGATCTCCGGATCTGTCCCCCATTGAGCATGTTTGGGACTGGATGAAGCGTCGTCTCACGCGGTCTGCACGTCCAGCACGAACGCTGGTCCAACTGAGGCGCCAGGTGGAAATGGCATAGCAAGCCGTTCCACAGGACTACATCCAGCATCTCTACGATCATCTCCATGGGAGAATAGCAGCCTGCATTGCTGCGAAAGGTGGATATACACTGTACTAGTGCCGACATTGTGCATGCTCTGTTGCCTGTGTCTATGTGCCTGTGGTTCTGTCAGTGTGATCATGTGATGTATCTGACCCCAGGAATGTGTCAATAAAGTTTCCCCTTCCTGGGACAATGAATTCACAGTGTTCTTATTTCAATTTCCAGGAGTGTAGAAAATATTGCTCTGACCACCAGTAACAATCAACTGCTAGCTTCACCGGTAATTCCCAGCAGTCACATTACTTGTCCAAAGCTGACGGTATCTGCAGTTGACCCGTTCGATGTGTCCTCTTTTTTCTTCCTCTGTCCTCCTTTTTGAAGCTGTTAGTCCTCCTTTCTAAACAATTGCATCTGGCCACCCTAGCTGTACATTTAAGTGTACATTTTTTATTAGCTATTCTGCACATTATGAAGCCAGCAGCCTCCTATCCCTCTTCCAGCTGGAACTGAAAGGAAAACGGTGCACGTTCGCCCTCGGGTGTAAGCGCTTTGCTGAAGCCGCCGGCACACGGACCGTGCATCCGAACGTTGAGCGTTGAGCGTGCCGAGTTTCTGACGTCATAGCGTGGAACAGCGGGTTCGGGGGTCTTTCCGAACCTGCAGAGCAGTATCTGGCGTGTCAGATATTCTGAGTGTGCGTCTGAGCGTTGACCAATGAGATGGCACAACGTCACCTACGTCACACGTACGCCATCTCCATTGAGCACGAAGTTGTGAGGCGCCATATTGGCGTTCATTTCAAGCCTATATGAATATAAACTGAGAATCAGTGGAAAACCCGTTGTTAACTGTGTGATCCGTTCCAATAAAATAATGAGAAACATCATATTCGTGCCAAAAGAATTACTGTAACTTGCGTATTATGAGAGTAGGCTATTTGAAGGCAGCAATACATTGAGGATGCACCCTAAACGCATTGTTCTTGGTACATTTTTTTATAATTAAATTTCAGTATGTAACATAGTTACGATTAAAGCTTTCAGCATGTGCTAAGATTTGTAACATTCTAGGAAAGAGAATCAGTTTCCCGACGTTGGTTCAGCGTGGTGCGGAGCGTTTGCCGGCGCGCTAGCTCAGCGTGTTCGGTCAGAGGGTTAGCAGCCCTCTGTAACAAAAAAAACTGAGTTAATCGATCAACGACGAACTTAAACGGATGTCTTACGACGTCCGCCCCGAGCAGATTCAACGAATAAAAGCGAACGAAATGAGACAAAAAAAAGGAGGTCCTTGGTTCAAGTCTCCCCTCGAGCGAAAAGTTTATTAAAAAAAAAGCGTCACTAATTGGTGAAATTTTTATGTTTGGGCGGTGGTTCGCGACTCGCCAGTACGTAAATTTATTTTTCCTAACACGTGCGTTTTTACAAAGTTCTGTTACTTTATTATTAGTTTAATATAAGTATATACTATAATTTTTGATGTTACGGAAATATAAGTTCACCTTTCTTTGGGTGTTCGATTGGCTTGATCTAGAGGGCACTTTGCGCTACTTGTGTAAAGCTATTTTGCTCCTTTTTCTTTTACGCTTCGTAATTCACATGTTGCAAAGATTCTGCTACTGGGTAAGAACAGTGATCAAGTAAGACTGACCGTAGAGTTTGACTAAAATGTGGGAATGATGAAATAATGTTTATCTTATGTGAAGAAGTATTGTAAATTTGTAACGCACTGTTTGTAATGGAACTTTTATAAGCCTGTGTCCTTATTGATTGGACGTGGTACTTTCCTTTTCGTGGACGATGGAGGAAATGTGCGTTTTAATACAGCTAACGTGGGAATTTTACGCGCGCCCGTTTAGCAAACAGTGTGATTTACGAACTAGAAACTTCCCGCAACTGCCGCCGGAGTGCGTTGCGATCGCGAGCACCACGTTTGGGCCCACGTACCCTACGCGCAAGTCGCATCGTTCCTGGGCGTTCAGCAGCACGTTGAACTTGGCACGCTCAATGTAACGTTCGACAGCACGGTCCGTGTGGCGACGGCTTAACGATGGTAACTGCACGTAACCACAATGAACGGTGTGCGGCGGGTCCGCCGTTCCGTTTCGTCGCGTATCGGATTTGCCCGGTACTCTCCGAGTCGATGTCCCTGTTTTTTTGTTCTCTGCAAACGCCAGCGAACGGGCGGTCGTGGTGCCAAAAACTGCGTGGCGAAGCTGAACGTTGCAGTTTCCGCTGGCAGCGCCGAGCGCCGATTACGTCAGCACTTCCCCTCACACGTCTCCGCCACAGCATCGCTGAGACAAAACTCGCCATTTAGATATTTGTTCCTCATTTTCAGCAACTATGCCGATATTAATAAATAGCACGCTAGTTGCGCTCAAAATTGTTTTCTAACTCTGCTGGTGTGCTTTTTCTCCACATCAGAAATCTCTTTATTCCATTGCCACCGCCACCCCGCAGTGCTGTCCGACTTGTTCTTGTGTGCCACGTGTACTTGCTTCGCACAGCAGTAAGACTTGTTCATATAGTGGAAGTAAAACTATAGTCAACTGTTGTTGTTGTTGTTGTTGTGGTCTTCAGTCCTGAGACTGGTTTGATGCAGTTCTCCATGCTACTCTATCCTGTGCAAGCTTCTTCATCTCCCAGTACCTACTGCAACCTACATCCTTCTGAATCTGCTTAGTGTATTCATCTCTTGGTCTCCCTCTACGATTTTTACCCTCCACGCTGCCCTCCAATACTAAATTGGTGATCCCTTGATGCCTCAGAACATGTCCTACCAACCGATCCCTTCTTCTGGTCAAGTTGTGCCACAAACTTCTCTTCTCCCCAATCCTATTCAATACTTCCTCATTAGTTATGTGATCTACCCATCTAATCTTCTGCATTCTTCTGTAGCACCACATTTAGAAAGCTTCTATTCTCTTCTTGTCCAAACTATTTATCGTCCATGTTTCACTTCCATACATGGCTACACTCCATACAAATACTTTCAGAAACGACTTCCTGACACTTAAATCTATACTCGATGTTAACAAATTTCTCTTCTTCAGAAGAACTTTCCTTGCCATTGCCAGTCTACATTTTATATCCTCTCTACTTCGACCATCATCAGTTATCTTCCTTCCCAAATAACTCAACTCCTTTACTACTTTAAGTGTCTCATTTCCTAATCTAATTCCCTCAGCATCACCCGACTTAATTCGACTACATTCCATTATCCTCGTTTTGCTTTTATTGATGTTCGTCTTACATCCTCCTTTCATGACACTGTCTATTCCGTTCAACTGCTCTTCCAAGTCCTTTGCTGTCTCTGACAGAATTACAATGTCATCGGCGAACCTCAAAGTTTTTATTTCTTCTCCGTGGATTTTGATACCTACTCCGAATTTTTCTTTTGCTTCCTTTACTGCTTGCTCAATATACAGATTGAATAACATCGGGAAGAGGCTACAACCCTGCCTCACTCCCTTCCCAACCACTGCATCCCTTTTATGCCCCTCTACTCTTATAACTGTCATCTGCTTTCTGTACAAATTGTAAATAACCTTTCGCTCCCTGTATTTTATCCCTGCCCCTTTCAGAATTTGAAAGAGATTATTCCAATCAACATTGTCAAAAGTTTTCTCTAAGTCTACAAATGCTAGGAACGTAGGTTTGCCTTTCCTTAATCTTTCTTCTAAGATAAGTCGTAGGGTCAGTATTGCCTCACGCGTTCGAACATTTCTACAGAATCCAAACCGATCTCAACTAGATCAACTACAGTTTCAAAAGAAAAGTTTTAAATATTTACCGAAAACTGCGAAAAAATGCTATTAAAATATCTGCACTCGATATTGCCAACTCGGTATGGAAATATCAGTGAAGGAAATATCGCCTGTATTATCGATACTTTTTGGAGAAAACGTCGATATGTCGATACTTTATGAGCAGCCCTTGTGCAGACACATACGCCCGGCCAGCGCAGTCGTTCTGCAGCCAGACCAGACCAGACCAGAGCTGAGCAGAGCTGAGTTCATCGCGTCTACATCGCGCCACCTGCTGCGGGAAGAATTTCAACCACCACCAGGATTCGAACTTTCTTACCCCTGAGTCGAGAGCCCCACAGAAGCGTGCATTAGCAACCTTAGCTAGGAAGTACGGTGTTATTAATAATGAATAAAAATACGATTTATATAATAATAGCAAATTCTTTAATTACTCTAAAATGTACAAAATATTTCAGTGTTACAGTTGGGTCATGCAGTTCGAACTGAGCCGATAAAATATAAATTTCAACCTCGATGAGTCTGAATTTTCTAATTGTTTGTCATTTTGTTGTACAGGTATTAAAATCCATGTAGAAGAAATCCATGTTCGCTGATGACATTGTAATTCTGTCAGACAGAGCAAAGGACTTGGAAGAGCAGTTGAACGGAATGGATAGTGTCTTGAAAGGAGGATATAGTATGAACATCAACAAAAGCAAAACGAGGATCATGGAATGTAGTCGAATTAAGTAGGGTAATGCTGAGGGAATTAGATTACGAAATGAGACACTTAAAGTAGTGAAGAAGTTTTGCTATTTGGGGAGCAAAATAACCAATGATGGTCGAAGTAGAGATGATATAAAATGTAGACTGGCAATGGCAAGGAAAGCATTTCTGAAGAAGAGCAATTTGTTAACATCGAGTATAGATTTAAGTGTCAGGAAGTCGTTTCTGAAAGTATTTGTATGGAGTGTAGCCATGTATGGAAGTGAAACATGGACGGTAAATAGTTTGGACAAGAAGAGAATAGAAGCCGTTGAAATGTGGTGCTACAGAAGAATGCTGAAGTTTAGATGGGTAGATCACATAACTAATGAGGAAGTATTGAATAGGATTGGGCAGACGATAATTTTGCGGCTCAACCCGACTAGAAGAAGGGATCGGTTGGTTCACACGTTCCGAGGCTTCAACGGATCACCAGTTTAGCATTGGAGTGCAGCGTGGAGGGTAAAAATCGTAGAGGGAGACCAAGAGATGAATACACTAAGCAGATACAGAAGGATGTAGGCTGCAGTAGGTACTGAGAGATGAAGAAGCTTGCACAGGATAGAGTAGCATGGAGAGCTGCATCAAACCAGTCTCAGGACTGAAGACCACAACAACAACAACAATCGAAATAAGATAAAACCCAAAATTAAAGTTGTTTTGGACATTCCGTTATTTTCAAACTTCCCCAAAGTGCGCGATTTTTGTTATGTTTCCAAATCGTAAAAACTTTCGACTTACAGACCTGAAATTTATAGCATTTATTCAGTTTATTACGGGCTTCAAAAATTAAAATGCTAAATTTTTCCAAACCAGAACTTCTGTATATTTTAGAAATTTCAAAATGGGAATATTTTTCTTTCCGAAAAAAAATGTATGTTAGTCATACATTATTTGCTAATGTGTGTTCCCAATTTCATGATGGCATTCCAAAGGGAACACATAGAAACAAATTTTATTTTAGTGCTATTCGTTCTCAACCTCACTTAGTTTGCAGGCTGGTTCATTAGACTATTGTTAAAATTGAATTACTAAGTACTTATTAGGCATACTCCACTTTATCACTTTAACGTTGTACTAAACTATGCAATATAACAATTAAAATTTTCCATTTTATATAACTCTCAGTTTACAGAAGTTGTAGAACATATTTGTGGAACAACTATATATATCACAAAATAGTCCACTGCTTTACCACTGTGTCCACAACACTTCAGTTCAGTTAAATACCAGCGAACTCGAATCCCAGATTACTTAATAAATTGAACTACCACGTACAAGGCAGCTTCTAACGTTTGAGCTGCTGTGTTAAACATTTGACGGTAAGCATTCAAACCTTTATGGCTCACTACACAAAAACCTAATTATATTGATTATATTATTTTCGGATTATTCACGCAAAGATTAATCTAACAGTCAAAAGCAAAAATAAAGCATTTTGTTTTCGTGTGAGATAGAAGAGTCCGATAATTGACGTCAACGTATAAGCAGAACTCTTCCAGCTTCTCTGCCCTTAGTTAAATATTTTCATGACGATTATTTCAATGCCGACAGTTAAGACTCCAGAGGGCTTGATATAGTATTGTGGAAAATATCGGCAGGGCAGCCAATTCCTTCTACATTTTTTTCTCCTTTAGTTTAGTAAAATAAATTCCGCTCGCGGCGTCGCTGAAGTTGGTATTGGTATCATCTTTACGTAAAGCGTTTAACTTATCTAATGGAATTTGCAGTTGTCTTAAAGTGTATGGACAAAACTTTGCAGTTGTCTCTGATGTTTCGTTGTTCAGCAAATCAAACTTCAACAGCTTCTGCTGGATTCCGACACTACTGGGCAACTAAAGGAAACGTCTTTCCAGTCTTGTGGTTCGATGCGGCGGTGCCTATGCCGTGAAATGAAACTTCTTGCAGTTGTTTTATGCAATCGGACAGAGAAAGTTTTCAACAGCCGCTGTGGTTTCGGTTCTGACTGTGGGCCGGCCGAAGTGGCCGTGCGGTTAAAGGCGCTGCAGTCTGGAACCGCAAGACCGCTACGGTCGCAGGTTCGAATCCTGCCTCGGGCATGGATGTTTGTGATGTCCTTAGGTTAGTTAGGTTTAACTAGTTCTAAGTTCTAGGGGACTAATGACCTCAGCAGTTGAGTCCCATAGTGCTCAGAGCCATTTGAACCATTTCTGATTGTGGACTTCTTTGGGGCGGCTTTAGAGTCTGCGTACAGTGCGGCATTCAGTTTTACGCTACAGTCAAGACAACTGGGGATGGCTGACAACATTTAAAGTTGCTTGTCAGTTCTGCACCAGCAACGAGCAATTATATTCCTGGGTATCTTCCCTAATCACGAATTTAGAAATGGGCTTCCATATCGATGCTACCACGAAGCTATATGTACGATTCTTCTTAGAAATGTGATGCCTCATATCCGCGTTATTTCCGTGAATTACTGAGATGAATCACCTACAAATCTCACACCACGATTCATGATCCAGACGTCCTTTCTCGATAAGAGACCACTCTTATGTATAATCATTCGAAAAGTGATACTTTCTTTTTGCATCCTTATGCATTTTCGTAAGCTATGTTAAGATATGAATATTAGACGGCAAACGGTCGACAATAACTCTCTAGTCGTCGGAGTGCACGCCAGTACACACTTAGCGCCGTGTATGCCCGCAGTAAGTATTTCAAACGTAACTAACTTGGACTCGTTGTTCGTATTACGTTTAAAAAGAATTGTCCTATATCAGACTACGATTCAAATGGGAACTGCCCGATTCTTGCGCTTGGCGTAAATACTTGCAGCCCCGTACTACCGGAGAAGTCTGACATTTTCTGGAATGACGGCGCTAGGTCTGGAAGATGCCTGCATTGTCAATCCAGGACACGCAACATGCGACGCCATTTGTGAGACGACGACCGTGTCAGCACGAACATGTCGACATAAATAAAAATAACTCAGGCTGCATTTTGTTGCGCTAACAGATGGAGTTACTTCACTATTCGAGGCAAGCTCGTAACAGTATTTTCCAAAATAGAGACAAGATTGGCTCTCGTCGGGATAAGAAGATCCAATATATCGGGACGGACGGCAACCCTATACATAATTCGAGGTACTACTTTTAACAACGAAGAAATATTTCTAACAGTACGAGCGCGCAGAACCTAACGGCACGACAGTATGAGCTGAGGGAACTTACAAGGCAACCTCCCCATCGCAACACCCTCAGATTTAGTTACAAGTTGTCACAGTGGATAGGCCTTGAAAAGCTGAACACAGATCAATCGAGGAAACAGGAGGAAGTTGTGTGGAACTATGATAAAAATAAGCAAAATATACGAACTGAGTAGTCCATGCGCAAGATAGGCAACATCCAGGATAATGTGAGCTCAGGAGTGCCGTGGTCCCGTGGTTAGCGTGAGCAGCTGCGGAACGAGAGGTCCTTGGTTCAAGCCTTCCCTCGAGTGAAGCCTTTGCTATCTTTATTTTCACGAAGTTATGATCTGTCCGTTCCTTCATTGACGTCTCTGTTCACTGTAATAAGTTAAGTGTCTGTGTTTTGCAACCGCACCGCAAAACCGTGCGATTAGTAGACGAAAGGGCGTGCCTCTCCAATGGGAACCGAAAACATTTGATCGCAAGGTCATAGGTCAACCGATTCCTCCACAGGAAAACACGTCCGATATATTCTATACGACACTGGTGACGGCATGTGCGTCACATGACAGGAATATGTTGTCGACCCACCTAACTTGTACACTTGGCGAATGGGTAAAAAGATTCTTCTACCTTCCCCGATTTAGGTTTTCTTGTGGATGTGATAATTGCTCCCAACAAAGTGATGAAAACATAAAAGTTTGTCACATAAACTGCAACAAATGAATGCAGCAGTTTCACAGTCGCAGTTTTCCCTTTTAAAGTTTTCAAATTTTTCCGTGTGTAGACCGTCAAATCCTGCATATTTCCAAGCAAATCTAAACGTGTCCTGGAATTTTGGAGAGCGAAGTTGATTATGTGTGAGTGCCTGAACTTTGATAATTGTCTGAAAATAAAAAAGTTAAACTTTTTAACTCTAGGGAAGATTTGAACCATGGACCGCTCGTTCTGCAGCTGCTCACGCTAACCACGGGACCACGGCGCTCTTGACTTGACACTATCCTTGATGTTGCCTATCTTGCGCATGGACTACTCAGTTTGTATATTTTGCTTATTTTTTCATAGTTCCACACAACTTCTTCCTGTTTTGTCGATTGATCTATGTTCAATTTTCCGAGGCCTTTCCACTGTAACAACTTATAACTAAATCTGAGGGGGGTGCGATGCGGAAGTTCCCTTGTTACGTATAGCAGTAGCGGACTTGATTGCCGTGGCTCACATCGCACCGCCACAGCCAACGTCTTGCAAAGCGCAGCAGTGTTACGAGGCCTGTTCGGGACGAGATTAGTGTGAATGACGAAAAAATTACTGTCAGCGGAATGTACAGTCCGTCATCGGGGATAGTTTGTCTTTAACATCTGATACCGATCTCTGGTGGTATTCTGGAACACGTTTCATGCTCGCATATTATTACATTTCTGGAGACCGGAAATCTTCTCTGTAGGAAGGCACATGTGTTACGAAAAAACCGATGGTGGAGATAAACCGAGAAATTCCATTCATGCTTTCCGCCACCATTCGCGACAAGAAGAGTGAAGGGAAAAGTCGCGGTGGCGACACATCTGCAGGCCGATTCCATTTCTACGTTGAAGCGGCAAAGAAACTGGTATAGACGTGTTTACTCCAATACAGAGGTAAGTAATCACGCAGAATACGGCGCTGCGGTCGGCAACGCCTGTATAAGACAACAAGTGACTGGCGCGGTTGTTGGATCGGTTACTGCTGCTACAATGGCAGGTTATCAAGATTTAAGTGAGTTTGAACGTCGTGTTATAGCAACACCGACTCAAAGGAAGGCCTCGGCGCTTGTTGGTGACGTCACGTCAGCTAGGCACGGCGAACGCCAGGTCTGTTGCAGGCAGAAACGCCTGGGCGTGCTTATCACTATAAATCTCTTACTTTTGGGCAAAATGTTTGGTATTGTTTTGAATTGTGCAATTTTATTTAGATGGGACATTTTCTTACTATCGTAAAGCTACAAATGAAGATGATAGTTTTGTATTACTGAATCCTGTCGAAACAGACGTAGATCAATATGAGAAGACGTTTTGCCCCATTGCAAGCTTCGGAAATTTTACATTCCAGTAACTATATTTACTAGATCCCTTTTGTTATCGAAACTTACCCCAACCGTCTTACATTTAACTCGTTTCTTTTATTTATTTATTTTCGTTTGACATCGTCACTGGAAATGTGAACTAATTTACATGTGTAAATGTCCAACTGTTGCCAGTCATTAGATTACAGTTGTTTTCAACGAAAGGAATTCTAAACAGGAAACAAAATAGCTTCATACATCGAAAATACTGCTGAGGTGAAAGTTTTTAAAACACGCACATTAGAAAAGATAAAAAATTTTATTTGATAAAACAAGTATCTCTCTCTTGCCTCTTCTTCTGTCCCCCACCCTGTCCCCCAACGTGTACAATCGCAAGATATTTCATTAACATTCAGTGCTCGTCACCCCGTAATCAACCAAGATACCTAAAGAAGAGCACCAATATGTTCACAGTTTGTTGTAAAAGCAACCCAGTACAAACGTAACTTCCTCATATTTACAAATAAGGTAAAGATGCAGGAATTCTGTTGCTGCTGGACCGTGAAGTTGTTTTTGTGTCAGTCCTTAAAACAGGTGGAGATTTAAGTTCAGGAGTACACTATTTGTTAAGAAGTGTAACGAATTGCACAATTAATTGATTGCAGAAATCTCTCAGAACAATGTGTGTCGGTCAACTACCGGCAATAGTTTCACATTTTCCTGTGTCAGAGAGGGAGACACCACCATTATGAGTATGCCTGCAGCAGACCTGGCGTTCGCCGTGCCTAGCTGACGTGACGTCACCAACAAGCGCCGAGGCCTTCCTTTGAGTCGGTGTCGGTTAGAGTCGGCGGGCGAGGGATGGGACACAGCATCCGCGAGGCAGCGGTGAAGTTGTGTGGGGCTCTGTAGTGGTGTGGGGCGTGTGCAGTTGGAGTGATATGGGACCCTTGATACGTCCACATACGACTCTGACAAGTGACACGTACGTAAGCAGCCTGTCTGATTACCTGCATCTGTTCGTGTCCATTGTGCGTTCTGACGGACTTGGGCACTTCCAGCAGGACAGTGCGACACCGCACACTTCCAGAATTGCTACAGAGTGGCTCCAGGAACAGTGTTCTGAGTTGAAACACTTCTGATGGTCACCAAATTCCCCAAACACGGATATTATTGAGCATATCTGGGATGCCTTGCAACGTGCTGTTCAGAAGAGAATTCCACCCCATCGTACTCTCACGGATTTATGGACACTCGTGCAGGATTCTTGTCGTCAATTCCGTCCAGCACTACATCATATTAGGCAGGTGTACTAGTTTGTGTCCTGCAAGTAGGATATAAGATGAACATCAACTAAAGCAAAATGAGGATAATGGAATGTAGTCGAATTAAGTCGGGTGATGCTGAGGGAATTGGATTAGGGAAAGAGACACTTAAAGTAGTAAAGGAGTTTTGCTATTTGGGGAGCAAAATAACTGATGATGGTCGAAATAGAGAGGATATAAAATGTAGACTGGCAATGGCAAGGAAAGCGTTTCTGAAGAAGAGAAATTTGTTAACATTGAGTATTGTTTTAAGTGTCAGGAAGTCGTTTCTCAAAGTATTTGTATGGAGTGTAGCCATGTATGGAAGTGAAACATGGTCGATAAATAGTTTGGACAGGAAGAGAATAGAAGCTTTCGAAATGTGGTGCTACAGAAGAATGCTGAAGTTTAGATGGGTAGATCACATAACCAATGAGGAGTTATTGAATAGGATTTGGGAGAAGAGAAGTTTGTGTCACAACTTGACGAGAAGAAGGGATCTGTTGGTAGGACATGTTCTGAGGCATCAAGGGATCACAAATTTAGTACTGGAGGGCAGCGTGGAGGGTAAAAGTCGTAGAGGGAGACCAAGAGATGAATACACTAAACAGATTCAGAAGGATGTAGGTTGCAGTACTGGGAGATGAAAAAGCTTGCACAGGATAGTGTAGCATGGAGAGCTGCATCAAACCAGTCTCAGGACTGAAGACCACAACAGCAACAACTAGTTTGTTTGGCTCTTCGGAGTGAATCGAAGGTGAAAAAGTTGAAGAGTAAATAAATAAAACAAAAGTACGTCCCTGACTAATATTTGATCCCTAAGCATGTCGTTATGACACACGTACGTTTATCGTTACGTTATTCACGGCACAACTAAATATGGTGGTTTAGCTGACTGTTAAACTGAATTTCCGCGCGCGATTGACTACAAAACAGGTTGTTTGAGAGTTGGGGGAGGTGTTGGTGTCATTTCCGGCGCTCGACACCGTTTCCCAGAATTGTCTGCAGGTGACTCTGGCCACGTTCCAGAGTAATGGAGATGGCTAGGCGCGTGCGCGGACTGCCGCCGACGTGTTACCGGCGTGCTTCCTGGTGCACGCACACACACACACACACACACACAGCGAGCCGCGGCGCGGTTATACAGGCAGCACGAGTCCCACACTAAGACTGCATCTACATGTACAGCGTACATGTACAGACGTGGACAAAACGAGCGAGACCCCCCGCCTTTTCGTTATGCTGATCCGCACAGCTTTAAAGTCTGCTACACAGCATAACAGGCAAGGCGACCAAGTGCTACCAACATACTATGCACAGGCGCGAAATTCAAAAACCATCCGAACTTCGCCAGAATGTTTTCAATCATGTGTAAGACTATATTAATGCTGATTAGTGTGTTAAACACAAGACGTCAATATAAGATATAAATGAAAGAAGAAACGCTACTTTGTATGAACTGTACTAATAAAAATTAATTCCAGCTCATCGAGATAACATAACTGTTTAGTAAGTCAAAGCACCCCACATCGCTACGAATCAGCGAAATATTATCCGCATTCGGCCGCGAAAAGGTCTGTGTCAACGTTCAGACCAGTCATACTGGATTACCGTTGCTGACCTAACATGAAAGTGTGCAAATATAGCAATGCGTGAAGATTCATAACGAAATTCAGTTAAAAATCATTCAGTGCCACACGTAAGTCAATTCAATTATTGACTTCCCTTGTAGTAGCTAACACCTTTCACTACACTAGCAGATAACCCAGCCAAACAGCCCTATATTATTACCCCACACACGAATAAGCCGGAAATTTCGCAATGAAAATGGCAAAAGATCTGCAGTTTCTGTTGCATAGAGCTCTCTGGACTCAAAAACATGAATTTTCTACCTTTATGTCTCCGCTTATGTGACAATCATTCAGGATGTTTATCGAAATAACAAAATATTGTTATTAGCTAGTAAATTTAGTCCGATATTTCTGCACCACCCAGGAAATAAACGGCGACATAGCTGCCAAACGTATTCTACAATGTTTCCAATTCTCCATTAGACTCGCCACAGCCAGAAAACGTTCATTAGCCTAAGTGTTTCTTAACCTAGCTAGCAATGGGAATGCTCGCACTTCTAAAAAGCCGTCGCATTAATACTGGCATCTGAATTACCACGTGTATAGGCAAATGGATTTTATTTGCATTCCTGTAAACGTGATTTTACTTTTTCATTCGTTTATTTTTTTAACTTCTTTCATTACACAGTAAATTAACTGACTAATAACGACAACATTGTTTCAACATTAATTGGAATTTCGTTATGCGTCTTCACGCATTGCTATATTTACACACTTTCATGGTAGGTCAGCAACGGTAATCCAGTATGACTGGTCTGAACGTTGAAACAGACCGTTCCGCGGCCGAATGCGCATGATATTTCGCTAATTCGTAACGATGTGAGGTACCTTGTCTTACCGAAACAGTTATGTTATCTCAATGAGCTGGAATTAATTTTTATTAGTACAGTCATACTAAGTAGCGTTTCTTCTTTCATTTATATCTTACACTCCTGGAAATGGAAAAAAGAACACATTGACACCGGTGTGTCAGACCCATCATACTTGCTCCGGACACTGCGAGAGGGCTGTACAAGCAATGATCACACGCACGGCACAGCGGACACACCAGGAACCGCGGTGTTGGCCGTCGAATGGCGCTAGCTGCGCAGCATTTGTGCACCGCCGCCGTCAGTGTCAGCCAGTTTACCGTGGCATACGGAGCTCCATCGCAGTCTTTAACACTGGTAACATGCCGCGACAGCGTGGACGTGAACCGTATGTGCAGTTGACGGACTTTGAGCGAGGGCGTATAGTGGGCATGCGGGAGGCCGGGTGGACGTACCGCCGAATTGCTCAACACGTGGGGCGTGAGGTCTCCACAGTACATCGATGTTGTCGCCAGTGGTCGGCGGAAGGTGCACGTGCCCGTCGACCTGGGACCGGACCGCAGCGACGCACGGATGCACGCCAAGACCGTAGGATCCTACGCAGTGCCGTAGGGGACCGCACCGCCACTTCCCAGCAAATTAGGGACACTGTTGCTCCTGGGGTATCGGCGAGGACTATTCGCAACCGTCTCCATGAAGCTGGGCTACGGTCCCGCACACCGTTAGGCCGTCTTCCGCTCACGCCCCAACATCGTGCAGCCCGCCTCCAGTGGTGTCGCGACAGGCGTGAATGGAGGGACGAATGGAGACGTGTCGTCTTCAGCGATGAGAGTCGCTTCTGCCTTGGTGCCAATGATGGTCGTATGCGTGTTTGGCGCCGTGCAGGTGAGCGCCACAATCAGGACTGCATACGACCGAGGCACACAGGGCCAACACCCGGCATCATGGTGTGGGGAGCGATCTCCTACACTGGCCGTACACCACTGGTGATCGTCGAGGGGACACTGAATAGTGCACGGTACATCCAAACCGTCATCGAACCCATCGTTCTACTATTCCTAGACCGGAAAGGGAACTTGCTGTTCCAACAGGACAATGCACGTCCGCATGTATCCCGTGCCACCCAACGTGCTCTAGAAGGTGTAAGTCAACTACCGTGGCCAGCAAGATCTCCGGATCTGTCCCCCATTGAGCATGTTTGGGACTGGATGAAGCGTCGTCTCACGCGGTCTGCACGTCCAGCACGAATGCTGGTCCAACTGAGGCGCCAGGTGGAAATGGCATGGCAAGCCGTTCCACAGGACTACATCCAGCATCTCTACGATCGTCTCCATGGGAGAATAGCAGCCTGCATTGCTGCGAAAGGTGGATATACACTGTACTAGTGCCGACATTGTGCATGCTCTGTTGCCTGTGTCTATGTGCCTGTGGTTCTGTCAGTGTGATCATGTGATGTATCTGACCCCAGGAATGTGTCAATAAAGTTTCCCCTTCCTGTGACAATGAATTCACGGTGTTCTTATTTCAATTTCCAGGAGTGTATATTTACGTGTTGTGTTTAACACAGTAATCAGCATTAATATAAATATAATGAATGAAAACATTCTGGCGAAGTTCGGGTGGTTTTTGAATTTCGCGCCTGTGCGTTGTATGTTGGTAGCACTTGGTCGCCTTGCCTGTTATGCTGTGTAGCAGACTTTAAAGCTGTGCGGATCAGCATAACGAAAAGGCGGGGGGTCTCGCTAGTTTTGTCCACGACTGTACACCTACAGACGGAGTGGAGTAGCCGGCCGGTGTGGCCGTGCGGTTCTAGGCGCTACAGTCTGGGGCCCAGCGACCGCTACGGTCGCAGGTTCGAATCCTGCCTCGGGCATGGATGTGTGTGATGTCCTTAGGTTAGTTAGGTTTAAGTAGTTCTAAGTTCTAGGCGACTGATGACCTCAGAAGTCCCATAGTGCTCAGAGCCATTTGAACGGAGTTGAGTTTGCAGACCGCGGCGCCTGCCCAACAGTATTTTCGGCACAGCTGCTCCCCCTTCCCCCCCCCCCCCCCCCACCCCCTCTACATCTGCACACGTATTCCGCGTGACATCCAAAAACCCGCGTTCTCGGGGGACGTGAAAACAGACGTGGACGAGGAGCTGGTGATGTAACAATGTGGAATTCCACCTCCCACTACATTGCGATGCGTGGATTAAATAACGTGGCATATCAGCTTTTTGCCTCATAGAGAGGAACGTGGGCAATGGGATAGGACATCGTTCTACATCACAAGCAGTTAAGAGCCGCCATATTACATCGAGTTAAGCTACCCATTTGGTGTGTTTGTAGGTTTCTTTTGTGTTGGCAGAAGGGAAGAACTATACTGACGTCAGGTCTGCAACATGACAAGGAATTAGAATTCAGAAAGCGGAAGTCATTAGTTCATGTTGTTGTTGTTGTTGTGGTCTTCAGTCATGAGACCGGTTTGATGCAGCTCTCTGCAGTAAAGGTGCATGCCATGCCCTCGGGAAAAATTACGGCTGTAGTTTCCCCTTGCTTTCAGCCGTTCGCAGTACCAGTACAGCAAGGCCGTTTTGGTTAGTGTTACAAGGCCAGATCAGTCAATCATCCAGACTGTTGCCACTGCAACTACTGAAAAGGCTGCTGCCCCTCTTCAGGAACCACACGCTTGTCTGGCCTCTCAACAGATACCCCTCCGTTGTGGTTGCACCTACGGTACGGCCATCTGTATCGCTGAGGCACGCAAGCCTCCCCACCAACGGCAAGGTCCACGGTTCATGGGGAGGGGGGGGGGGCATTAGTTCATACTTAACTTTAATACATTAATGATGAACGTCCCTCTTGACGGTACATGATTCACAATATTATCTGTTCAGATTATAGTAACTGAATATGGCGCCTTGCTAGGTCGTAGCAAATGACGTAGCTGAAGGCTATGCTAACTATCGTCTGGGCAAATGAGAGCGTAATTTGTCAGTGAACCATCGCTAGCAAAGTCGTCTGTACAACTGGGGCGAGTGCTAGGGAGTCTCTCTAGACTAGACCTGCCGTGTGGCGGCGCTCGGTCTGCAATCACTGATAGTGGCGACACGCGGGTCCGACGTATACTAACGGACCGCGGCCGATTTAAAGGCTACCACCTAGCAAGTGTGGTGTCTGGCGGTGACACTACAGTTTCATTGCGCCAATTGAGTCCAGCGCTACTTGAGACATTAGTCGAGTCCTTGCCACGTCGTGTTGCGGCACTTCCGCGTGCTCGCGGGGGGCCCTGCACCGTATTAGGCAGGTGTTCCAGTTTGTTTGGCTCTTCAGTGTATGTAGACATGGAGAGGCTCGCACAGGATAGACTAGTGTGAGAAACCTGATCAAACCCGTGTTCCGAATGGAGACTAGCGAACGTGTGGAACGTGGATTTAATACCCGGCGAGTGGAAGTGTGGAGTGCAGAGCGGGTGTCCGGCGACAGCTGACGGCGCAGTAGGCACTGGGAGATGAAGAATCTTGCACGGGACAGAGTAGAATGAAGAGCTGCATCAAACCAGTCTCTGGACTGATGACCACAACAACAACAACCGTGAATATCGGAAATCCGGTAAAACATCAACTCTCCGACACCGCTGCGCCCGGAAAAAGAACCTGCAGAAACGCACCAACGAACGACTAAAGGGAATCGTCGACCGTGACAGAAGTGCGACCCTTCCGCAAATTGCTGCAGATTTCAGTGATGGACCATTGACAAGTGTTAACGTGCGGAACATTAAACGAAACATCATCGATATGGTCTTTCGGAGCTCAAGGCCCACTCGATGACTACACGACACAAACCATTACGCCTCGCCTGGGCCTTTCAACACCGACATAGGGCTGTTGGAGACTGGAAATGTGTTGCCTGGTCGGACGAGTCTCATTTCAAAATGTGTCGAGAGGATGTACGGGTGTAGACACAACCTCACGAGTCTGGGGACTCTTCAAGCTGGTGGGGGCTGTCTAATGGTGTGGGGCGTGTACAGTTGGAGTGATATGGGACTACGTCTAGATGGTGTGGGGCGTGTACAGTTGGAGTGATATGGGGCCCCTAATACGTCTAGATACGACTCTGACAGGCGCATAAGCATCCTGTCTGATCACCTGTATCCATTCGTGTCCACTGTGAATCGCGACAGACTTGGGCAATTCCAGCAGGACACGACCGGAATTGCTACGGAGTGGCTGCAGGAATACTCTTCTGAGTTCGGAGCCTCCAAACTCCCGATATACCTAGAATGCCTTGCAACGTGTTGTTCAGAAGAGATCTGTTGTGTCGCGGAGTAGTAAAGACTTGGAAACGTGGAATATTGTCAATATTTCGTTGCTTATGCCGAGAGCCACAGGCAGTAGGTTAGTCAAGAGGTAAGAGGAATGCACACGTATCGGAATGTGTCGTCATGCAGGGGGCAGTGGCGTGGTTACATGCAACAGGCGAGAGAGAATCTCTTAGCACGCGGGTTTGTGTTGTTAGACGGAGACTTTCGTAGAGTGTAAGACAGAGGTATAGCGTCAGCTGTACTGCATTTCACAACTTCGCGTAAGTCTGCCGTAACAACACGTAACTCTGTCGCAAGAACACCTAAGGGGCGAGTACGGCAGATGAATCAGCAGTATGAGTGGAACGAATGCGTTCATTACAAACGAGAACGATGTCAGGACGTGCTTGCTTTGATAGCAACAAGGCACTCGCAGTTAGATGTGTACTGGGACGCTGCGTAGCGCTCAGCTCGGTGATCGACACGTTAATGTTTATTAAGGAGATGTTGCAGTAAGGGCGGCGCATCCAGCAGCAGAGGTGAGGGGACAGTACCAGCTCTGGTCCCCTCTGCTGCCGCTGTCAGTCATCGACCCAGGATTAGCAGACATCGCGGCAGACTCGCTCGCCGCCAATGCCGACCACATCGGTGAGCCGTCATCGAGATCGTGCGTGGCCTAGGCCCTGTGCGTCCGCCGTCACAACCGGGTGAGCCGACGACGCTGGGGGACTGCAGCCCGTTCCGCCCGTCCACTGCGGAGGAGCCACCAGCAGGAGCAGGGAAGAAGACGGGGTGGGATAGAGTACACCCCGCACTACGAGAACGCCTCTCGTGCCGACAGCGCCTGGACTCCAACCCGGAGCCTCCTACGCGCAGCGGCCTGCTGTCCGCCGCCGAGCCGGCCGGCCAGCCGGGCGCCGCCAGCCACGCGCGGCCGAAGTAAGGGCGTTCCTCCGCTACGTCACAGCACGCGGCGCTGCGCTAGCAAAACTGGTGCGGCCCGGAGCTGGTGTCATCGCTACGAGTCAGCGAGGACTCGCGGAAGGTCGTCGATATCACGAAGCTCAGCCAGCCCTGTTACGAATTAATAATGTTTCTTTGGCGTTTCTGACGCGTCCACAGCCATTCCCCAGCATCCTGACAACTGGAGAGGTCACCGCTCAGCTTCCAGTCCACCGTAAGCGACCGGGACCATTGGGGCGCCTACAGATCTACGCCCCCACCGCCTCGTACTCTTACGGATTTATGGACAGCCCAACAGGATTCGAGGTGTCAGTCCCCCCCAGCACTACTACAACCATTCGTCGACTCCGTGCGGCGCTTGTGCGTGCTGCCCAGGGCCCTACATAGTATTAGGCGAGTGTACCAGTTTCTCTGGCTTTTCAGTGTAAACCGAACAGCCAGTGGCAGAAGCGAGACGTTGCAGCGACAAGGCCTAGGCTCCAGAATGTGGATGCAGCGTGTAAAACGTTTCACAGACAGCCTCTCCTCGGCCAAAAATTTGTGGCACCCAAATAGCAGTTTGTTGCGGACCGGCCGCGCTATTTTAACGGGGGAGCAATAGCTTTCTGGTTCCGTCAGTCGGCGCGCAGCGATAGCGAGAGAGCGGCTGGCGTTCCGGAGGCGGCGACGCGCGCCATCGTCAAGGCCGTCAGTGCTTTGAAGCGGCAGCCAAGGCACGCGGGCTTTTCGCCGGCGACGGCCGCGCTATTTGCGTTCGCGGGCCGTAAATCCGTCCGCGCTTGCCGAAAGCTGAGCCGCCGCTGAGACTCTTCGCCGGCCGGCGGATGGGGGGGGGGGGGGGAGGGGGGGGGCAGCCGCCCAGTCTACACGTAGCCGAAACTGCCCTCCAGTGGAGTCCCCTGCCGAACCCCTTATTAAGGTCGGGACACACACGTCCGGGCCGTGTCAGGGCCGAGCGTGGGACGAGTGACGGCCGTGTTCCGGTCCGTTCTTGCAGGGGCTACACATGACCGTGTCTTTGTTGCTCCTTGTAGTGATCTGTGTTTCTGTTCGTGAAAGCTCTAAAACATGTTCATTAATTTTCGTAATAGTGAATTACGACTTATAGCACTTGCTTCAGACAAAAGAGGAAAAAGAACGAAGGCAAACAAGAAGAAGAAAATTACTTGTTGTGTACATAGTTCCGCGTAGTCAGCGCGTACACAACTTTCCCACTAGAGCGCGCCCCGCTAAGCACAACAGCGCAGGCGCAGCGCTCGTCCGTCTCCGCACTACGAGATGGCGCTGCCTTAGAGACGGGCCAAATTCTGCTTCCACCGATCTGCGTATTAATATGTCTCGCAGCCAATGAGATTGCTGCTAACGTAGAACCTTTTCTCCTCGCGGATCACACTCGCACAGTGATACCTGAACGCGCCAGGTATTATAACGAGTGTACAGACCTCCGATTAGTCAGTCTGCATTAGTCTACAGTCAAGTTTCAGTCTGCGCCTAATAAGATTACCATATTCCTGTACATAGCCATGAAGAGAAATGTATAGACACTTTGTCAAGTATCAGAGATATGTGAGAATAAGATTAACGTACCAAGACCAAAGGAACTTCAGATTGTCAATTGTAAACAGCATCCAGAATCAAGTTACCTAGATTAGTGACTTAAATTGCAGCCTGGTTCACGTCGAAGTACAGTAGGTTTCACTCGGCTTTCCTACTGATGATCTGCTGAGACAATGTTCACAGGTAGGTGCAGGTCTGTGGTGAAGGGACGCAAAGAACCGCGCCGCCGCACGCTGTCGGTTGTTTCATCTGCAACAATATTTCTAATTTTAGACACACAGAAATCGCGAAATCATTACTGAGGAAGTGCGCTCTTACATGTTAGGAATAACGAATATTGCAGAAAAATCTTAACTTACACGAATAACAATGTCCCAGAACGTGTTGGATATATGAAGAGGAAAAAGAATTTTTTTTTGCGTCCACCCACGAGCAAACCCGTGTCCCTTAGCATGGCACCGCCGCGCGCCAACCACTTGGCCGCGCCAAACAACAAATCCGCAGCGCTCAATTCTTGTAGTATTGGTAGAGGAACGTAGGCTGACTTTGTTGTCAAATTGTGCTGTGTATGTCATGAATGCGTGATAGTTTGGAAGGTTTCCAATATCAGAATTCACATAATTGCTTTCCATTGTCACTTGAAAGTTGTAAACACTTTTCGATAATTACTAACAAACCCATTTGTGGGAGAAAGTACACAAAGGCACTAGTAACGCCAGTTCACAGTCATGTAATATACGTTAGCATAGCCGATGTCTTGATATTTAATTATCTTTAAACTAGTATTTGCATAAAAATAACACGTATTTTGAGAGAATATTGACCGAAAACGTTTTTTTTTTCCATGTAATCATTCACAGTAGCAACCTAACCATATTTCGAACAAAGGAAAATAGTGAATTATGAACTCACTTTCCAACCGGATGCGTCCTTTGGTGATTCTTTAGTAACACAATCAGTAAATCCAAAGCTGAAACCGCTAAATATGTTTAAAATAACACTTTATAGGTGTACATAAACCACAGGTCACCAATCGACAGGACCAAACCGAAATCCAAAACCTCTCGGTACAATTGTCGTAAAATCCGTGGGAGGACCGTTCGGTAATAAGTCTCAGAAGCTTACTGAATAGGATATTTCGATAAAGAATCTAAAATGACGTCACTACCGATCGGTATGAACGATACAGAATAGGGCCCCAGATATAGGGGCAGTTCTAGTCTGCCGTGTTTCCTCGCATGCGCAGTAGAGACGGTGTTTCCGCGCGTGCGCAGAACGCAGCATTTCCAACGGGCTTTGTGCTTGTTATTGCATTCACGCGTAGTCAACAGACGAGTAATACGTGAGCTCTTGAGGACTCTTTTGTCTGTGATAATGGAAGTAGAAGATTAGGGATGTACACCACCATTAAAATGATCAGTGAGAGCTCACCAGAAAGTGAAAAAAACTCATCCGCTAGTGGAGGTGAACCATCACTGTACTCGGCTAGGGAGAGCGTGCAGTAGCACATCATCCACCAGTGAAGCTGCTCCGACAATCCTAACCCGCATCAACATCAATGTAATTGTCGTCAGCTCGTTATTGTTATGTTGTACAGCAGTGCAGTCACGGTTCACATTAGTCAACTTCTGAGAACATCTTAGAGTGGAACTGGGAAATCTCAGTTATAATTCTGTCTTCGTGGACAGAGAAAAGTACAAGTCACTTATTAGCAACGCTAAATCACTAAAATCTGGACCGAAGAGGGACGACAACAACTTTTTGAAGAGATATGAAGTGCTGGAAGTGAATGGTGTAACCAAATTAATACAACCTGTAATTGAAGAAGATAAGATTAAATACTATGTTTATGATGAAGAGCCGGCCGGTGTAGCCTGCGGGTCTAGGCGCTTCAGTCTGGAACTGCGTGACCGCTACGGTCGCAGGTTCGAATCCTGCCTCGGGCATGGATGTGTGTGATGTCCTTAGGTTAGTTAGGTTTAAGTAGTTCTAAGTTCTAGGGGACTGATGACCTCAGAAGTTAAGTCCCATAGCCGACCAGTGTGGCCGAGCGGGTCTAGGCGCTTCAGTCTGGAACTGCGTGACCGCTACGGTCGCAGGTTCGAATCCTGCCTCGGGCATGGATGTGTGTGATGTCCTTAGGTTAGTTAGGTTTAAGTAGTTCTAAGTTCTAGGGGACTGATGACCTCAGAAGTTAAGTCCCATAGCCGACCAGTGTGGCCGAGCGGGTCTAGGCGCTTCAGTCTGGAACTGCGTGACCGCTACGGTCGCAGGTTCGAATCCTGCCTCGGGCATGGATGTGTGTGATGTCCTTAGGTTAGTTAGGTTTAAGTAGTTCTAAGTTCTAGGGGACTGATGACCTCAGAAGTTAAGTCCCATAGTGCTCAGAGCCATTTGATCCATACTAACACCGCCTTCGTGCGAATTTATATTGGAGGCTGTTCCAATAATTAAAGTATTTAAGAAAAGAGCAATAGAACGGGACGAATTGTAAATTTAACTGTATTACGCTCAACTTTGCGAAAAAGCCGGACTCTGTAAAAATCCGCCCGGACCCCGGACAAAGAGCTAAAAAGGAGGACATGTCCGGATTAATCCGAACGTCTGGTCACCCTAGGTAATACGCCTTGCCTTCAGCCCTTCTTCCCGGCCAAAGTCGAACCCAATTCGTGCACCTGGCATCACGTCGCCGTTCTTCCCATCTCCCAACGGCTGAGGCGTACACAGTCACCGCAAATGCTACCTAGCTAGCTGCGTCGTCCACGTCTAAAATGCTGTGGAGCGTAAACAAACGTAATCATTTGCTTGACCCAGCATGACATAAAGCGAACACATTGTCCATAATTCTACCAGGTGTACCGGTATGAAAAGAGCGTTTTTTGTGAAAATGAAACACTAATTTTGAATTGAAAAGTAAAGACTTTCTATTCAAAGTACTGACCATTGCTTTCTATACATTTTGACCACCATTCTGGTAATTTGTGGCCACCACGCCAATACAAATGTTCGTCTTTTTAAGCAAACCAATCAGACACCCAATTTTCGACTTCTTCGTAGGAATCGAAGTGTTCCTCAGCCAATGCGTGTCCCATTGATGGAAACAAATGGTAGTCGGAAGGGGCCAAGTCTGGTGAATACAGCGGGTGGGTTAGCAACTCCCAGCCAATGGTTTTGATTGTATCCTGTACCAGTTTTGCTTTGTGTGCAGGTGTATTGTCGTGTAAAAAAATTACTTTGCCATGTCTTCTGGCCGATTCCGGTCTTTCAAATTGATCATTTGTTGTCTGTAGCGATTAGTATTCACAGTTTCACCGGGTTTTAGAAGCTCATGATACACCACACCTTTCTGATCCCACGAAACACAGAGCATTGTCTTCTTGCCGAATCGATCTGGTTTTGCAGTCGATGTTGATGGTTGTCCCGGATTAACCCACGATTTTTCCCGTTTAGGATTCTTAAAATAAATCCATTTTTCATAGCCAGTAACAATACGATGCAAAATTGATTTTCTTTCATGTCTTTGAAGCAAAATTTGTGTGGCACCTATTTTCCACACTTTTGGATCTTTCCCATAGCTTTCAAAGGGTCAGAAATTGTTTGTTGTGCAACATTTAGCATTGCTGCCATTTGCTTCTGATAATCTTCAACCAATATTACTTGCAATTCGGCGTCTTCGAACTTTTTTGGTGGTCTTTCAAATTCTTCATTTCTTACATGAAAATCATTATTTCTGAACCATTGAAACCATGTTTTGCATGTTGCTTCCGATGCAGCACGATCACCATATGCCTCGACAAGCATTCGATGCGACTCTGCAGCACTTCTTTTCGAATGAAAACAAAAAATTAATGTTTTCCGCAAATCATCACTTTCTGGTACAAAATTCGATATCGTTAACACGATGAAGACATATGATGTTGTTTGTTCCATGACTTGATGTATACTAAATATCTTTGACAGATGTCATACTAACCAAACAAAAAAAAATTAAGGCTCGTTCACAACAAATGTTCCCTATCGACACATTTGTATCTTAACGCTCATTTCATACCGGTACACCTGGTATATAATCGTAACGTTATTTCATTGTAGCTACATAAGATAACAATAACCACTCAATAAATACGAAGTTAGACCTCTCACAAGTTTCAGTTCTTTAAGGCATAAAATGAAGCTCCGGCACGCCAGTCGGGAAGGGATGGCTGTGGAAAGACGTCAGACAGTCGCACCTCTCCAGGACGACAACGCAACAGCCGTGGCCCCTACGTGGAGAGGACTTAGGCGCCGCGACCCAGTTCTGTAGCACTTTCGAGATTAGCCAACGACTTACAGTTGTCTATACTGAAGAACACTGTTTATTTTGCATGTCGCCCTTTGCTTGCGACATATCTGTGTAATAGACAAAGTTAAGTATTGCAATCTTTTCCTTTTGTAATGAAACTCATTAACACAATTTGTTTGAATGTTGTCTGAGAAAGCAGATTTCCTAGACACCCCATATTCGACGACTAGGCAGGATTTAACGCAATACGAATAAATGGCAGCTTTACAAAAATAACAGCTTTCACACTCGACGACGTAATCGACGTAAACAGGCCCACGGTTCCGAATACGTTCCCTTGCAGTGCTGGTGCAGACTACACGTTAGGTGTATCGTGTAACAGGTCCAACGAAAGCGTTCGCAGTTCCGGACTTGTACGCTTGGGGCGCTCGTGCAGACTTGTATGTCAGACAGGCTCGTCCACGCGATGCAGTCTTTTTTTTCCTCTTCAACTTTGCGCACGCGCTTACGTTTCCAAGAGCCGAACTATGCATGCTGATTGCACGTGCATAGTTTCCTCGAAATCGGGATCCTGCGTAATTGCGCATTGCTTGCCGGATGCGGTGGGAATCTCTTGCGCTGTTTCACAGACGACGTACGACTGGGATCCATGTATGTTTTGTTAAGTCGTATGTTCAGGTTATGCTCTAAGATGATTTATGTGCCGTAATGTGCCTTACTCCAACGCAATTACGCTGAAATTTGTACACGTTGTAACCGCCCTCCCACGATTTGCTGCCATCGACTTCTCTGACGTAAGGCATTTATGTTGTTACCTGCGAGACTGTTCATTATATCTATACCTCATTTCGAGCAGCCACAAACATCTTCACTGTAACGGCGACTCAGTTTCGGATTTAATACTAATAATTAATAATTAATTGACAATGTTGATTGGAATACTTTCTTTCAAATTCTGAAGGGGGCAGGGGTAAAATACAGGGAGCGAAAGGCTATTTAAAATTTGTACAGAAAACAGATGGCAGTTATAAGAGTCGAGCGGCATGAAAGGGAAGCAGTGGTTGGGAAGGGAGTGAGACAGGGTTGTAGCCTATCCCCGATGTTATTCAATCTGTATATTGAGCAAGCAATAAAGGAAACGAAAGAAAAGTTTGGAGTAGGTATTAAAATCCGTGGAGAAGAAATAAAAACTTTGAGGTTCGCCAATGACATTGTAATTCTGTCAGAGACAGCAAAGGACTTGGAAGAGCAGTTGAACGGAATGGACAGTGTCTTAAAAGGAGGATATAAGATGAACATCAACAAAAGCAAAACGAGGATAATGGAATGTAGTCGAATTGAGTCGGGTGATGCAGAGGGAATTAGATTAGGAAATGAGACACTTAAAGTAGTGAAGGAGTTTTGCTATTTGGGGAGCAAAATAACTGATGATGGTCGAAGTAGAGAGGATATTAAATGTAGACTGGCAATGGCAAGGAAAGCGTTTCTGAAGAAGAGAAATTAGTTAACATCGAGTATAGATTTAAGTCGTTTCTGGAAGTATTTGTATGGAGTGTAGCCATGTATGGAAGTGAAACATGGACGATATATAGTTTGGACAAGAAGAGAATAGAAGCTTTTGAAATGTGGTGTTACATCTTAATGCTGAAGATTAGATGGGTAGATCACATAACTAATGAGGAGGTATTGAATAGGATTGGGGAGAAGTTTGTGCGACAACTTGACTAGAAGAATGGATTGGTTGGTAGGACATGTTCTGAGGCATCAAGGGATCACCAATTTAGTATTGGAGGGCAGCGTGGAGGGTAAAAATCGTAGAGGGAGACCAAGAGATGAATACACTAAGCAGATTCAGAAGGATGTAGGCTGCAGTAGGTACTGGGAGATGAAGAAGCTTGCACAGGATAGAGTAGCATGGAGAGCTGCATCAAAGCAGCCTCAGGACTGAGGACCACAACAACAACAACAACAACAATTAATCAGAATGTGATTTTCACTCTGCAGCGGAGTGTGCGCTGATATGAAACTTCCTGGCAGATTAAAACTGTGTGCCGGACCGAGACTCGAACTCGGGACCTTCGTCTTTCGCGGGCAAGTGCTCTACCAACTGAGCTACCCAAGCACGACTCACGCCCGGTACTCACAGCTGTACTTCTGCCAGTACCTCGTCCCCTACCTTCCAAACTTTACAGAAGCTCTTCTGCGAACCTTGCAGAACTAGCACTCCTGAAAGAAAGGATATTGCGGAGACATGGCTCAGCCACAGCCTGGGGGATACTGGCAGAAGTAAAGCTCTGAGGAGGGGCGTGAGTCGTGCATGAGTAGCTCAGTTGGTAGAGCACTTGCCCGCGAAAGGCAAAGGTCCCGAGTTCGAGTCTCAGTCCGCCACACAGTTTTAATCTGCCAGGAAGTTTCACTAATAATTAATGTTCACTTTTTGTTGCGTTACCGAAGACAAGGTAGTTGTAAAGGCAACAGTGATGAAATTGCCAAGACCGTTAATAGTTATAGTTCATTACTGATAACAAGATGTATTATGTAGTGTTAGCAGTTAGCCAACACTACGAACACTACCTGAGTGAGGAAGCCGATATGCACGCGTTAACCCACGCAGGCTAGAGATAGGTCTGAAACAGGATACGTAATGAATGCTATAAAGAAAAGTACGTAGCTGCTGGAATACTTAACTTTAATCCATCATTGTTGTACATCGCTCTTGACGATACAAGTGAGACCCTGTAGATACATGCAATGTTACTAATGGCGCCTTGCTAGGTCGTAGCCATTGACTTAGCTGAAGGCTATTCTAACTATCTGCTCTGCAAATGAGCGAGGCTTCGTCAGTGTGCATCGCTAGCGAAGTCGTCCGTACAACTGGGGCGAGTGCTAGGAAGTCTCTCTAGACCTGCCGTGTGGCGGCGCTCTGTCTGCAATCACTGACAGTGGCGACACGCGGGTCCGCCGTATACTAATGGACCGCGGCCGATTTAAAGGCTACCACCTAGCAAGTGTGGTGTCTGGCGGTGACACCACATATTATGTATAAAATTTTTTTTTGTTTATTCTTTGGCAGCAAAGATGTGATGATTCTGGCATAGCTGCTAAGTAAAGTCAATAAAGAAGTCTGGAGCAGACCAAATGGCGTGTGTTCTTGGTGATTTAAAATTAGACAAAATACCGTCAAGCAACATCTTTTGGGAACTGCCGCAGATATTACGTTACAGCAGTTATATTTGGTGACCCCGACGTGATAATAAGAAAAAAAAATGGCTCTGAGTACTATGGGACTTAACATCTAGGGTCATCAGTCCCCTAGAACTTAGAACTGCTTAAACCTAACTAACCTAAGGACATCACACAACACCCAGTCATCACGAGGCAGAGAAAATCCCTGACCCCGCCGGGAATCGAACCCGGGAACCCGGGCGTGGATGATAATAAGAAGATACGACTACAAACTGCAGTGTTTCCGAAGATCGCCTGGAAGCAAACAAGGTCAGGATCAAAATTCCGCCTTTTTGGAGTGAAAAACCCGAAATTTGGTTCTATCAAGTAGAAGCGCAGTTCAGCAATTGCAAAATTGTCACAGAAGAAACTAAATTTAACCACCTAGTGTCACAGTTAAAACCAAAATACATTGAGAATTACCACTTTCGCTTTGGGCAGAACGGCAAGCCTGAAAAATGCACACCTCCGTGTAGCTGGACCGAAAAGGGAACCGCGATCCAGTAGCTGAATTAGCGGCAAGTTCTGTTGCCAATTCCATTGCCGCAAAACCCGCTTATTTGTAACCAGCAAAAAAACAGGATTGCAATTTTTAGTCGACAGTGGGGCGGATGTTTCTGTAATTCCCGCACACGCAAATGTTAATGGTGAATCACCATATAAACTGTATGTTGGAAATGGTACCTAAATTCCCACATGCGGATCGAACTTCGTACTATTGATCTGGGACTGCGACGTTAATTTCAATGGCCATTTATAGTTGCGAAGATAAATAAAGCTATACTGGGTGCCGATTTTTTGAATAAATTTCAATTATTAGTAGATGTCCATAATAAAAGATTAATAGATGATGTAACCAAGCTCTATTCTGAGGGTAAAGTTATTTTAATCTCAGAGGAAAACGTCCTGAGCACCATTACCCGAAACACAAAATTTACAGACCTACTGGTACAGTATGCAGACATAGCTAAACCAAATTTGGTACCTAGCGAAATTAAAACATGATGTCAAACACTATATTACCACTTAAGGCCCGCCTGTGTTTTCTAGGGCAAGACAATTAGATCCAAAGCGCATGGCGATGGCAAAACAAGAATTTAAATTCACGTTAGACAAATGCATCATTAGACCATCTAAATCTGCATGGGCAAGTCCTCTCCATATTGTACCTAAGAAGGATAGCTCAATACGTCGGTGTGGAGATTATAGACGGTTAAATGAAAGAACAATTCCAGACTGTTATCCTGTACCTAGAATAGAAGATTTCCATTGTATTCTTCAAGGCAAAAACATATTTTTTTAAATCGATCTCTTTAAGGCCTATTATCAAATACCTATTGCTGAAGAAGATAAGCACAAAACAGATGTAATCACACCATCTGGACTGTATGAATTCAATGTCATGAGCTTTGGCCTGCGGACTGCACCTTCAACATTCCAGCGATTCATTAATGAAGTTATGTTTGGGCTAGATTTTGTGTTTCCTTACCTCGATGACATTTTAATCGCCTCATCCAGTATTGAAGAACACCGAACACACCTGAAACTAGTCCTGGAGCGATTGTCTAATTAAGGACTTCGAATCAACATATCAAAATCAACCTTTGGAGTTAATGAAATTGAATTCGTGGAGTACTGGGTAACATCAGAGGGATCCCGTCCACTACCTGAGAAAGTGCGAGCAGTTTTAGAGTATAAGTTACCTGACAAACTGCATGGGCTCCGCAGATTTCTTGGCATTGTCAACGACTACCGTCGCTACCTTAAAGATGCGGCACAGACTCAAGCTGTTTTGCATGACTGTCTTAAGGGAGCAAGAAAGAAGGATAATAGACAAATTCAGTGGACTGAAGAAGTAAAGAAAATGTTTGAGAAATCTAAACAAGATATAGTAAATGCTGCATTATTGGCTTTTCCTAACTCAGAGTTACCCCTAACATTATGTACAGACGCATCAGATACTGCTGTTGGAAAATGGAAATTGGAGACCTTTTGCATTCTTTTCACAGAAACTGAGCAAATCACAGAAGGGTTACAGTACCTATGACCGAGAATTATTGGCAATTTACCTTTCTGTAAAAAAGTTTAAGCATTTACTGGAAGGAAGAGACTTCATAAACTTCACTGATCATACGCCACTCACATTTGCTTTCAAGCAAAACAATTATAAGATATCTCCTCGACAGATGGGACAGTTGCAGTACATTTCACTGTTTTCGACCGATATTCGTCATATCAGTGGCCGTGACAATATTGTTGCAGATGCCCTATCCAGAGTTGATGTAGTAATACTGGACTATGATGAAATTATCAAAAACCAGCAACAAGATCAAGAACTACAGCAACTCCGAACAGGGAACAACTCCTTATACTTCAAGTCATATCAACTTCCATCAGGGAAAACATTGTGGTGTGACATATCCACTGCAAGTATCAGACCTAATATTCCTCAACTTTATCGTTATCAAATAGTTCTCCATTTTCGTGGTTCAGCTCATCCTGGCATAAAGACAACAGTGAAACTGTTGAGTAGCAGAGCCATTTGGTCAAACACCAAAAGTGATGTGCGGCAGTGGAGAAAATCCTGTGTCAGGTGTCAGAAAACCTAGGTCACTCGCTACACAAAATCACCGCTAGAGAAGTTTGAAGAACCTGATGAACGTTTCAGTGTTGTACACACTGACCTCATCGGACCTTTTCCTCCTCCTAATGGCATGCCTCATTGTTTAACTTGTATTGACCGTTTCACATCTTGGCTGGAAGTCATACCACTTGAACATATTTCAGCTGAAAAAGCGGCAACAGCCTTCTACCAGCACTGGATCGCAAGAATGGGTGTACCACCACAGGTAATCACTGACCAAGGAACGCAGTTTACTTCGCAGTTGTTTAATAATTTGGGCATAGTATGTGGAATGAAAATTCAGCACACAACGCTATATCATCCTCAAGGAAATGGTAAAATTGAGCGACTACATAGAACTCTGAAGTCTGCAATCAAGGCCCATAACAGGTCTAATTGGACAGAAATTCTGCCTACTGTTCTATTGGGGTTGCGCACTGCAGTGCGAGAAACATCGAACCATTGCACAGATGGTATTTGGAAAATCTATAAGACTTCCTGGTGAATTTTTTGAAGAACCCACTACAAAGATTGGCCTAGATTCATTTGCATCTAATTTGCAAAAGCAAATGCTTCATCTGAAACCTAGTAGGCTTACACAAAGCAAATCGAGATCAGTATTTGTTCCAAAAGATCTGCAAACCTGTTCCCATGTCTTCCTGAGATGTGACAGGGTTAGGAAACCATTAGAACCTACATATGATGATGCCTTTCCTGTCATTTCAAGACATGATCAATATTTCACTATTAAAAGGAAGTGCAAACACACAAATGTGTCAGTGGACAGACTTAAACCAGCTTATCTTATGCAAGAAAAATGGGAATCAGAGAAGGAACTTCCAAATTTTTCGAAGAACACTGAACCACAACATCCCACGGAGGAACCATCTCCAAATATTAGAGTATCGAAGTCAGGGCGGATTATAAGGTTTCCACCTCGATTCTTAGTCTCTGTGGAGAATTAATCAAATATCATACCAGACATTGTAAAAAGTTTTGTAATTATTTTGTATCATATCTTTTGTCATTCCAAAATGTTTTTTGATTGTTTTATGTTAATGTTGTGCTGATTTTTTTTTTAAGAAAATTCCTTCATCAACATGTATTAATTCGTAACCATGTTACTGGTGGGGGAGTAGTGTAAAGGCAACAGTGATGAAATCTAAATGGAATTTTTATATTTTATGAAGTTGCCAAGACCGTTAATAGTTATAGTTCATTACTGATAACATGATGTAATATCTTTATTTTTTTTGTTTATTCTTTGGTAGCAAAGATGTGATGATTCTGGGATAGCTGCTAAGTAAAGTCAATAAAGAAGTCTTTTAGGCCAAGTGGCGTGTGTTCTTGGTGATTTAAAATTAGACTACATATCGTCAAGCAACATCTTTTGGGAACTGCCGCAGATATTACGTTACAGCAGTTATATAGTTAATAACGTCTTTGGATGTTAGTTATTATTTACTAATACACACGTAATTATGGAAATCACTTTAGTTTCATATTAACAACATTAAATAATAATAAAATGATGATGAATGATTGCGTTTTCTATAGAGGGAAAAAGAGGGTTAATCGTACAATTACTCTCAGCAATTACGGCAACTAAAACGTCCGCGGTTTTTGTAGTTCGTCACTCAAAGATATTATAGCAAGGACTCTGGTCCGTTATTATACATCGATACAGTCATTGAAACTTCGAACGCGTTTACTTTTACAAAGCTAAGTGTCCAGTTCCGTTCTTATATTCAATTTAACGTTCCTTCGTATAGTCCACAGAGCCTATTATCAGTTATTCGGCATGTGACAGAATTTAATACTGAGCGCTACTTTTTCTGGCGGACACTATTCCTCAGATATTCGTAGCCCGTGACCTCATGGCAAAAGTCTGTCCCGTAAAAATTAACTATAGTCAATTTTCTTGCAGTTTAACAAAACTGCCCTGATCCGTTCCGTAGCACATCACACGGAAATGCCCGGTATATCGCACGCCGCCGCTGCGTAGACTTATTCCGAGCGCAGAAAATAAGACAAGGGAACTAATACCCGCGCGTGGTTTATATAGTAAAATTTAGAAACAAAAGTAGCCGCGTTAAACCCTCTTAGATTTCTCCGATGCGCTACTTTGCTGCGGACGTTATTCTGATGAGAGATTGTATATCGATAATTTTATTTAAAACTTTTTCAATGCTATAACTATTTCCGATAGTATCGATCACCACTCCCCTGTTTGAGAATAAGCCTGATAGTATTGTTCTTAATTGAAAGAGCGTTTACAATTTCCTGCGACCCCGGCAATACTTCGCAATTGCTAAATATGTATTGCAATTGTTTATATGTCCCAATCTTCTTCCGCCTCGTCCGCAGCTCGTGGTCTAGTGGCTAGCGATGCTGCCCCTGGATCACATGGTCCAAGGCTGCCGGCACGGTAGCTCAGCAAGTTCGGTCAGAGGGTTTAGCTACCCTCTGTAATAAAAAAAAAACTGAGTGAACGGATCAACGGACGTACGCCACGAACAAATTCATCGAACAATATTGAACATAATGAGTTTGAAAAAAAAAAGGGTTCGATCCCGGTCCGGTCGGAGATTTTTTCCGCCCGGAGAGTGGAATGTGAAAATATTGGGCATTTGTACTTGCGTTGATAACCGTGCCGTTGAGCGCCCTACAAACCAAACACCATCATTCATCCTGCTCCCTCTCACAGTCCATCTTCTTCCACCTGCCGCCCCATCTCCTCTCTGTCCTTCTCCTTCTTACGCTCCAACACACAGCAACAGAACGTACCAGCGTGACTTCAAACACTTTGTTACAGGAAATGTTCAAAATGTCCTCCGTTAGCGAGGATACATGCATCCACCCTCCGTCGCACGGAATCCCTGATGCGCTGATGCAGCCCTGGAGAATGGCGTATTGTATCACAGCCGTCCACAATACGAGCACGAAGAGTATCTACATTTGGTACCGGGGTTGCGTAGACAAGAGCTTTCAAATGCCCCCCTAAATGAAAGTCAAGAGGGTTGAGGTCAGGAGAGCGTGAAGGCCACGGAATTGGTCCGACTCTACCAATCCATCGGTCATCGAATCTGTTGTTGAGAAGCGTACGAACACTTGGACTGAAATGTGCAGGAGCTCCATCGTGCACGAACCACATGTTGTGTTGTACTTGTAAAGGCACATTTTCTAGCAGCACTGGTAGATTATCCCGTATGAAATCGTGATAACGTGGTCCATTGATCGTAAGTGGAAGAAACTAAAATGAGCTCTAATATGGAAATTAAGCGTTTCCGGACACATTTCCACATAACGTCTTTTCTTTGTTTGTGTGTGAGGAATGTTTCCTGAAAGTTTGGCCGTTCCTTTTTGTTACACCCTATATATATACACTCCTGGAAATGGAAAAAAGAACACATTGACACCGGTGTGTCAGACCCACCATACTTGCTCCGGACACTGCGAGAGGGCTGTACAAGCAATGATCACACGCACGGCACAGCGGACACACCAGGAACCGCGGTGTTGGCCGTCGAATGGCGCTAGCTGCGCAGCATTTGTGCACCGCCGCCGTCAGTGTCAGCCAGTTTGCCGTGGCATACGGAGCTCCATCGCAGTCTTTAACACTGCTAGCATGCCGGGACAGCGTGGACGTGAACCGTATGTGCAGTTGACGGACTTTGAGCGAGGGCGTATAGTGGGCATGCGGGAGGCCGGGTGGATGTACCGCCGAATAGCTCAACACGTGGGGCGTGAGGTCTCCACAGTACATCGATGTTGTCGCCAGTGGTCGGCGGAAGGTGCACGTGCCCGTCGACCTGGGACCGGACCGCAGCGACGCACGGATGCACGCCAAGACCGTAGGATCCTACGCAGTGCCGTAGGGGACCGCACCGCCACTTCCCAGTAAATTAGGGACACTGTTGCTCCTGGGGTATCGGCGAGGACCATTCGCAACCGTCTCCATGAAGCTGGGCTACGGTCCCGCACACCGTTAGGCCGTCTTCCGCTCACGCCCCAACATCGTGCAACCCGCCTGCAGTGGTGTCGCGACAGGCGTGAATGGAGGGACGAATGGAGACGTGTCGTCTTCAGCGATGAGAGTCGCTTCTGCCTTGGTGCCAATGATGGTCGTATGCGTGTTTGGCGCCGTGCAGGTGAGCGCCACAATCAGGACTGCATACGACCGAGGCACACAGGGCCAACACCCGGCATCATGGTGTGGGGAGCGATCTCCTACACTGGCCGTACACCACTGGTGATCGTCGAGGGGACACTGAATAGTGCACGGTACATCCAAACCGTCATCGAACCCATCGTTCTACCATTCCTAGACCGGCAAGGGAACTTGCTGTTCCAACAGGACAATGCACGTCCGCATGTATCCCGTGCCACCCAACGTGCTCTAGAAGGTGTAAGTCAACTACCCTGGCCAGCAAGATCTCCGGATCTGTCCCCCATTGAGCATGTTTGGGACTGGATGAAGCGTCGTCTCACGCGGTCTGCACGTCCAGCACGAACGCTGGTCCAACTGAGGCGCCAGGTGGAAATGGCATGGCAAGCCGTTCCACAGGACTACATCCAGCATCTCTACGATCGTCTCCATGGGAGAATAGCAGCCTGCATTGCTGCTAAAGGTGGATATACACTGTACTAGTGCCGACATTGTGCATGCTCTGTTGCCTGTGTCTATGTGCCTGTGGTTCTGTCAGTGTGATCATGTGATGTATCTGACCCCAGGAATGTGTCAATAAAGTTTCCCCTTCCTGGGACAATGAATTCACGGTGTTCTTATTTCCATTTCCAGGAGTGTATATATATATATATATATATATATATATATGTGTGTGTGTGTGTGTGTGTGCCGCTGAGAAATAGTTCCCTTCAATCGCAACTGCCACCTGCGTACCAACTATTTTCTGTTAAACCGACTGCGAGAATGAAAATGCTGTGCTGTGAAAATGTGCGGCTTTGTTTTCTTTCTCGCAGTCAGGTTTAACTTAGAGCCGTGGCTGGCTCATGCTGTGCGCTGGATTAAACCTTCATTGCGATTCTGTGTTTAGTCTCCTGCGGTTATCACGATTGTGCTGTTATCCTCTCCTTCCGCGGGTGGCTGCAGCGGTGTGTATCGATATACGCACCTCGGACTGTCTTCGACCTGGCGCTTATAGTTTCCGGCTGGGCGGTGTGCGACGAGTCAGTCGGTTGGCGTGGAGCAGCGAGGAATCCTCGGCGAGGCGTAGTTTGCCGGGGCTGGCTGGCGGTCTCTATGCGGTGTCGGGTAGTGTGGCGATCTTCCCATTGCTACGAGGTCCGTGGCTCACCGATTCTGGACACGAAAGTTGAGTCTCGATTTAACCTATAGGCAAGTCAAGACTGTTGACATTGTGTCGCTTGGAGTTCCTTGTCGGCTGTCGGGATATTCCCGCGAGCAACAACATCGTTTTCAAGATTGAATATTGTAGCCACCATCCGGTAGAGTTTCTCTGTGTCTGGTTATTTGAATTGAAGTGCATCAAAGGGTTCAAATGGCTCTGCGCACTATGGGACTTAACTTCTGAGGTCATCAGTCCCCTAGAACTTACAAGGGAACCTCCCCATCGCAAAATATACAAACTGAGTAGTCCGTGCGCAAGATATGCAACATCAAGGAGCGTGTAAGCTCAGGAGCGCCGTGGTCCCGTGGTTAGCGTGAGCAGCTGCGGAACGAGAGGTCCTTGGTTCAAGTCTTCCCTCGAGTGAAAAAGTTTAATTTTTTATTTTCAGACAATTATTACTTCCTTGACAGCTATACAGGACAGAAGGATCAGGCATTGTACAATTTTAGTGTGGGAGAAGACGTGATTACCATTCCTCCAGGGTGTACACCTCTTGTGCAACCGTTAGATGTGTTTGGTTTTCGGCAAGCTAATACTTTATGAAAAGATTCTATGATTTTGCGAAGCTGCACAGGTACACAGAGCAGTATTGTTTACGTGATCGTGCGTCAATTATCAAAGTTCAGGCACTCACACATAATCAGCTTCGCTCTCCAAAATTCCAGGACATGTCCAGATTTGATTGGACATATGCGGGATTTGACGGTCTACACACGGAAAAATTTGAAAACGTTAAAAACATATGTTTTGACAGAGCACAGGGAAAACTGTGCGACTGTGAACCGTTGCATTAATTTGTTGCAGTTTATGTGACAAACTCTTATGTTTTCATCAATTTTTTGGGAGTGATTATCTCATCCACAAGAAAACCTAAGTCGGGCAAGGTAGAAGAATCTTTTTACCCATTCGCAAGTTACAAGTTAGGTGGGTCGACAACATATTCGTGTCATGTGACGCACATGCCGTCACCAGTGTCGTATAGAATATATCAGACGTGTTTTCCTGTGGAGGAATCGGTTGACCTATGACGTTGCGATCAAATGTTTTCGGTTCCCATTAGAGAGGCACGTCCTTTCCTCTACTAATCGCACGGTTTTGCGGAGCGTTCGCAAAACACAGACACTAAACTTATTACAGTGAACAGAGACGTCAGTGAACGAACGGACAGATCATAACTTCGCGAAAATAAAGAAAGTAAACATTTGACTCAAGGGAAGACTTGAACCAAGGACCTCTCATTCCGCAGCTCCTCACGCTAACCACGGGACTACACCGCTCCTGTGCTCTTGCTATCCTTGATGTTGCCTATCTTGCGTATGGACTACTCAGTTTGTATATTTTGCTTATTTTTTTGTCATAGTTCCACACAACTTCTTCCTGATTTCTCGATTGATCTGTTTTTCAAGGCCTATCCACTGTGCAAACTTATAACTAAATCTGAGCGGGGTGCGATGGGGTGGTTCCCTTGTTAGAACTACTGAAACCTAACTAACCTAAGGACATCACACACATCCATG